>NC_059207.1:3355694-3368194 GCF_020615455.1 Coregonus clupeaformis
CTCTGTAAGATCGTCGGCTGCCATACCCCATTCGTGTCAAGGTACGATGAGTTGTGCATTATTTTATGGATCTTTGGGCACCAATGTTGTACTGGCTTGTCAGTTGAGTAACTGTAGCCCGTCTCTTGCTCTGCACAATTTGTGTCAGCCTCCTTTGTCCTCTTTCATCGATGACCCGTTTTCAACTACTGGTCTGCCGTTGGCTGGATGTCCTTTGGGTGGTGGACCATTCTTGATACACATGGGAAACTGTTTAGCGTGAAAACCCCAGACACACTCAAACCGGTGCGCCTGGTACCTACTACCATTCCCCATTCAAAGGCACTTAAATCTTTTGTCTTGCCTATTCACCCTCTGAATGGCACACATACACAATCTCAATTATCTCAAGGCTTAAAAATCATTCTTTAACCTGTCTCCTCCCCTTCATATAAACTGATTGACATCAATAAGGGATCATAGCTTTCACCTGGATTCACCTGGTCAGTCTATGTTATGGAAAGAGCATGTTTTGTCCACTCAGTGTATTTCGTCTCCAATGTTTATTGAAAACATAAATAAATGTGCACAATGAGCCCTTGTTGTCCCTCAAATACGTCATTACAGTAGTTGGTTAGCTAGATAGCAAATGTTTTGCCATATTAGCATAGATGTGACATCAGTCAAAAGTAGGGTTGCAAAATACTGTGAACTTTCAATAAATTCCCAGGTTTTCCAGAAATCCTGGTTGGAAGATTCCGGGTTTTCCTACTGATTCCCTCCTGATTTCGGGAATTCTCCAACTGTGATTTCGGGAAAACCAGGGAATTTATTGAAAGTTCCCAGAATGTTGCAACCCTAGTCAAAACACCTCAAAACAAGACATGGTATCAAGGTGAAAACTAGGTGAAACGAGCCACCTATGATTCCCCACATGGCAGCTTCTTGACATTGTTGCTTGCTATCTGGCCATCCATAATCACAACACATGGCCTTTTGCCCCATTGAAGCAAATGCATCGTTTTCGTGATGTTTTCAGCTTACCCTTCTATAATACTCCTAATAGAGTGCTCTAAAATATGGAGTATCGCTACATTCTGAAATAGAATTTAACACATTCATTTATTCAACATTAACTTATTAATATGAATATTTAAAAAGTACCCTTTTTTATTTTGTCAATTTTTAGTCATATGGTTTTAAACAGTATACTCTACAAGTACATCACATTTCCAGATTGGGCTCTCCGCTACTTTTAAAGTTATGATATATTTTATGAGCAACACCAACACAGTGAATGGGAAAATGGATTCAAAGGGAACTCCCTTTGCTGGTGATTTGTTGAATGTGCAATCCTACAGGAGGGCTGTGATTGGTTAATGGCCTATAATGTACATTTCTATGTATACCATTTTTTACTTATTCAAAGGTAGCAGAGAGCCCACTGTACATGTTATGTGTTTGAAGAGTATATTGTTCCAAACAATATGTAAAAAAAAAAAAAAAATCAAAATGGGTACTTTTGAGATATTAATCATAATATTTTTTATGTTGAATAAATTAATGTGAAAATGTTGATTTCAGAATATCCAAATATTCACATTAATTTATTCAACATAAAATAGACATACTCCATATTTTAGAGCACAGCTATAAGGAGTATAATGACAGCAAGATGTTGTCTGTACCTTGCAGGGCCGGATTAAGAAAACATAGGCACCGGGGCTTTGTTTTTTTTATAGCCCCCCATTTTCTGGCATGGGTTTGGTCCACTTGTAGAATCTATGCCAAGGTGCATTGAAGCTGTTCTGGCAGCTCGTGGTGGCACAACACCCTTTTAAGACACTTTATGTGGGTGTTTCCTTCATTTTGGTAGATACCTGTATGTGCTTGTGATAGAACTTAATCCACAGTTATTTTTTATAAACTATTGATACTCTCTGGCTAAATTATGCTCTCTGGTGTATTTTGAACATTGAGAGCAGGCTCCTGTGTTTGGATAAAAAAAACTAATAAAAAAAACATTTGCCTCTGGGGCCCCCTACGGGCTTGTGCCCAGACTCTGACTCACACAATTGTCCAGTCACATTTATTTATTATGCAGTTTTTATTATTTTTATTAATCAGTTACCCAATCAAGGCAGGGCTCCCCTACCTCCTCTCCTCCCCCTATCTGATGATTAGCAGTGTCAGCAGGCTAACTACACTCATTGAGAGCGGGCTCCTGAGTCTTCCTGTGATTGGCGGTTGCAGTAAAAAATGCATAAAATATGGGGCCTCCCGAGAGGTGCACCGGTCTAAGGCACTGCATCGCAGTGCTTGAGGCGTCACTACAGACCTGGGTTTGATCCCAGGCTGTGTCACATCTGGTCGTGACCGGGAGTCCCATAGGGCGGCGCACAATTGGCCCAGTGTCGTCCAGGTTAGGGGGGGTTTGGCCGGGGGGCTTTACTTGACTAATCGCGCTCTAGCAACTCCTTGTGGTGGGCCGGGTGCCTGCAGATTGACTTTTTTTTTTCCTCCGACACGTTGGTGCGGCTGGCTTCCGGGTTAAGCGAGCTGGTGTTAAGAAGCGCGGTTTGGCGGGTCATGTAATCCCGAAAAAGGGGGTAAAAATGGCCCAATTAAAAAATATACATACTGTATATATAATATAATCATACATACATATTTTTTGTAGATTTCATATTTTATTATAATATTTTTTTTCGCTGCCTTTTGGGCCCCCAACGTGCCTGGGTCCAGGAGCTTCAGCCTCCTCAGGTACTTGCATTAATCTGGCCATGTACATGGGTCATAGGGTTTTACAGGAGGCATCTATAGGTCGAAAAAGGGCCTAAAATGGCCACTTTCACCTGATTTCGCAAAAATTTTTTGTGATACAAATGTGAACACCCTTCCTCCCAATGAAGTTTTTATGTGATAATTTCCAGAACAATCTGTGATACCAAAAATAGTTTCAGGCCATGCTGGCGTGGAATCGCCCAAATACCTTATACATGAGCTCTATAGCCATAAAATTTAAATCTGGACCTCGAGGCCAGTTCCACTGCTTAAAAAAAATAATCTTAGAACAGAAAACTAGCAGTACTCTGGACCACGTAAGGTAAGATTTGAATACTCCTGATCTATAGGATACTTTGGCTTCATCTACTATGTTCTTCAACCACTGTTACTATGTTACTAAGTTACTGTATTACTGTTACTGTTACTTTACTTTCACAGTCAAATACTTTCACAGACCAGACGGCAGCCTGCGATTCAATAACGCCCTGATTACAATCCAGCTTCAATATGGGCCCCATAAAACGCAACGCCTCAGCGACATCCAGTTCATATTCGTTCTCCACTGGCCCTAGCACTGCCAAGGAATGCAAGGGTCAGATATTTTCATAGTCCTTCAGCTTGACGATTGAAAGTTATTTGATTTTTGTGAACCTCTCCAGCCTATTAACGAAGAATGAGCCAGTGTTTCACAAGCCTGATATAAACAGAATGGTATTTAAGTTTCAAGAGGCGAGCATTCCAGACGAGAAGGGAGGACAGTCAAAGGAGAACAGCTATCATGGCGTGTATAGCTGTTGTACCCAAATTCCCTCCTAAAAACGTTAATAACCCAAAACAATTGACTCAACACCAAAACAAAAGGGGGTGTTTTAGTGTCCGTCCAAGCAGGCAGATTGAAATGGTGGTCACGCACACACACACACACACACACACACACACACACACACACACACCCCCTCCTCTACCTTTGGACTACATCTCCGTTTAAATAGAGGAAGAGAGAGAAAAAATACGGAAAAAACTAAAAGCGTCAGACAGAAAGCTAACAATTAGTGGGTGTGTGTGTCTTTTTGCATCAGTCTGTCTGTACGTGTGTGTATGTGTTTGTGTGTGTGTGTGTGTGTGTGTATATATTCATGCAGACATAAAGGAAGACAAAGAGGGGCTGGGGTGTTGAGCTGATGCTGCCAGCCCCTCTGTCACTCCTGCCCAGACACACACTGGCATCGGCAGACTGGCACACGCTGGCATCAGCCAGCACTGGGACTAGACTACAATACTTTTGGTCTGGGAACCACACAGAGGCACAGAGCGGAAATCCAGACCCAGCCCTGTGCCTTGGGCAGCTCTCCCTTTCTCTCTCTCGCTCTCCCTCTCTCTTTCTCTATCTCTCTCTCACGCCCATTCTCCCAGTTTTTGGCAAGAAACACTATTGTGACAGCCAGATATACACTTAGTGGCCAGTTTATTAAGTAGACCCATCTAGTGCCGGGTCAGACCCCCCTTTGCCTCCAGAACAGCCTGAATTCTTCGGGGCATTCTACAAGATGTCTGAAACGTTCAACAGGGATGTTGGTCCGTGCTGACGCGATGGCATGACGCAGTTGCTGCCGATTGGACGGCGGTACATTCATGCTGCGAAAAGGTTGTTCCATCTTCTCCCTAAGATGCTCTATTGGGTTGAGGTCTGGGGACTGCGTAGGCCATTCAAGTAAACTGAACTCGCTGTCATGTTCCAGGCGATGTTTTTCCACTCCTCAATTGTCCAGTGTTGGTGATGGCGTGCCCACTGGAGCTGCTTCTTCTTGTTTGTAGCTGATAGGAGTGGAACCCGGTGTGGTTGTCTGCTGCAATAGCCCATCCGTGAAAACGATCAACGAGTTGTGCGTTTGTGGCCCGCCTGTTAGCTTGCACGATTCTTGCGGTGTGTGTGTGTGCATGTGTGTATGTGTGCGCACGTGTGTGTGTGTGTGTGACAGAGAGAGGTTGACAGTGGCAGGATAATGGTAGTTAGATCAGTCGCTGTGGTATTTGGGGCCTCTTCATTTTGTCATGTGAGGCGGCTGGCGCTTCCATGTGTGTGTTTCCTACATCTACATGTGTCACCCTGATATGTAACACCAGACACACCCTGACATATAAGACATGAGAGAAGCAGCGCACATGATCTGAAGTTGAATCCTCCTACTGCAAGTGTCCGCGCTCGTGTGTGTAAGAGAGCGGTTCAATAGTTAATGAGACAAATCCATAGCATGAATATTTGATGATGACATGTGTCCCATATGGAGGGGTCAATCGCACCCCCCCACTCCCATCACCCTTCAGAAACCCCCTCGCCCCCTCTCCCTCACAGAGTCTGGTGTCTCACTCACTCAGACTGTCTGGTAAAAAGGGCTTCCTCCCTGTCTGTGAGACACACACACACACATGCACACACACACACACAAACACACTCCTCCCTGTCTGTCTGGGTGTATGTGGGCGTCTCCATTATACCGCATCATCTGTGTTTAAATCTCTATCAGTCTTTATCAACCTCCATCTTATTGGTTCAACCATCATGTTATTTCCCTCCATCAATTTTATATTACTGTTCTGTCTGAGAGTGACATTCACAGTCCCCAAGTATCTGTCTGTATGTCTCTTTCTCTTTGTCTCTCAATTCAATTCAATTTCAATTCAAAATGCTTTATTGGCAAGACAAAAAATCTATTAAAATTGCCAAAGCATCAATAGACAATAAAAAGCATTAAGGAACATTTAAAGACACTATTCAATGCATTTTTCTCCCTCTATCTCTCTATCTTTCTCTGTGGTTGTATCTCTATCCATCTATCTCTCTATCTTTCTCTGTGGTTGTATCTCTATCCCTCTATCTATCCAGCTGTCTCTGTGGTTGTATCTCTGTCCCTCTATCTCTCCATCTTTCTCTGTGGTTGTATCTCTATCCCTCTATCTCTCCATCTCTCTCTGTGGATGTATCTCTGTCCCTCTATCTCTCCATCTGTCTCTGTGGATGTATCTCTATCCCTCTATCTTTCCATCTGTCTCTGTGGTTGTATCTCTGTCCCTCTATCTCTCCATCTTTCTCTGTGGTTGTATCTCTGTCCCTCTATCTCTCCATCTCTCTCTGTGGATGTATCTCTGTCCCTCTATCTCTCCATCTTTCTCTGTGGTTGTATCTCTATCCCTCTATCTCTCCAGCTGTCTCTGTGGTTGTATCTCTGTCCCTCTATCTCTCCATCTTTCTCTGGGGTTGTATCTCTGTCCCTCTATCTCTCCATCTGTCTCTGTGGTTGTATCTCTATCCCTCTATCTCTCCATCTTTCTCTGTGGTTGTATCTCTGTCTCACCTTTCCCTCTGTGTTCTAGTCTGACATCCCTCACTTCCTCTCTCCGTCTGGCCCCTGTCTCTCTCTCCCTCAGGCCCCTGTCTCTGTCTCTCTATGGCCCCTGTCTCTGTCTCTGTCTCTGTCTCTGTCTCTGTCTCTGTCTCTGTCTCTGTCTCTGTCTCTGTCTCTCTCTCTCACTCTCTCTCTCTCACTCTCTCTACATCTCTCCTCTCTGTACAATTAAACATCATCCCAAAATATTTTTCCCAATCCAGTCTTCCAAAGAGAATATCAACATAAATACACACACACACACACAAAACACACACACACACAACGGGGGCTATGGTATGAGTGCAGCAGGACTCAGGTGTTGGATTAGGAGGCAAGTGCGAGGGGAGGAGAGAGTTGGTGAGGGGAGGTGAGGGGAGGCAGGGGAGCAGGCTCAGCACACTGGGGATAAAGAGGGGTTGAGGGGGTTAATATACAGCGGACTTGCCCCCTCCATCCCCCCACAGCAGGCGGAGAGAGACAGAGAAATGTGTGAATTGCACACAAACACAGGCCTTTCTCTCATTCCAGCCCACAGTAAAAGCCTTGGCAGTCACACCACAGGGTTTAGGACATATTTAGAACACACATGGCTTCTAAAGGGCTTTACTTTGATTGTGAGCTCACAGAACGGAGCCTTGCTTCAATGGAACACCATGATAAAAGACCAGTGGTAGGGAGTGATGTTCTTTCTGAAACGCTCTCTCTTAGTTCCTGTCCACATCTCAAATGGTACCCTATTCCCTGTTTAGATCAGTACTTCTGACACCCTATTCCCTGTTTAGATCAGTACTTCTGACACCATATTCCCTGTTTAGATCAGTACTTCTGACACCATATTCCCTGTTTAGATCAGTACTTCTGACACCCTATTCCCCATAGTGCACATTTTTTGACTGTGTTTGCATACTTCCTATAATATTGCAGTGCACTACTTTTGACCAGAGATGACACCCTATTCCCCATGTAGCACTATAGCCCTGGTCAACAGTAGTGCACTATTCGGGGAGTAGGATGTCAATTGAGATGCAGCCCCAGTCTCTCTGGCCAGGCTCCGGGAGAGGTGAAAGGTCTCCTGGGTAATGGAGTCTCTCACCTGGTGGGGTCAGGTAATAGACTGAGAGATGAGGGACTGGAACAGATAGATAATAGTCCGGTCTGTGTGTGTGTATGTGTATGTGTATGTGTGTGTGTGCATATGTGTGTGTGTGTTTGTGTGAAAGGTGAGGGACTGGAATTGGGCTATTCTGTGTGACCCAAATTGCGAGGGTAACCTTGAGAAGTTCAGGTGCACGCTGGGAGAGAGATAGAAATGGAACAAGGGAGGAAAGTAGAGAGGGAAAGAGGGAAAGAGGGAGGGAGGGAGGGAGGGAGCACTGTGGCAGTTTTTATCCTTTAGCTGATTTCATTTGTTTTCAGAGAGGTCTGCTTTTTTCTGCATGGACCGCTGGTGATTGTGGCCTGTTAAGGATCTCTGTGTGTATGTATGTATGTTTCTCTCTCTCTCTCTCTTTCTTTCTTTCTTTCTTTCTTTCTTTCTTTATTTCTTTCTTTCTTTCTTTCTTTCTTTCTTTCTTTCTTTCTTTCTTTCTTTCTTTCTTTCTTTCTTTCTTTCTTTCTTTCTTTCTTTCTTTCTTTCTTTCTTTCTTTCTTTCTCTCTCTCTCTCTCTCTCTCTCTCTGTGTGTGCAACTGTACAGTGGAGCGAGCAGCTGTCTTTGTTAGGTCTCTGATTAGCAATCATGAGGCATTGTGTGTGATTTCCCTGGGTGTGTTTGTGTCATTGTTCTGGACTGTGGCTGAGACGTATGTGGCTGGGTAGCAGGGCTGGTTGTTCTGGACAGTGGCTGAGACGTACGTGGCTGGTTAGCAGGGCTGGTTGTTCTGGACTGGGGCTGAGACGTACGTGGCTGGGTAGCTGGGCTGGTTGTTCTGGACTGGGGCTGAGACGTACGTGGCTGGGTGGCAGGGCTGGTTGCGGAGGTTTGTTACTGACTGACACACATAGATGGATGAATGTGAGTCAGTGGTAGGGATTTGGTGTGTGTTTGACAGGGACTTGTGTGTGTGTGTGTGTGTTTTTGTTCAGAGGGGTTGGGTTAAATGCTGAAGACACATTTCGGTTGAATGCATTCAGTTGTGCAACTGACAAGATATCCCCCTTTCCTTTTCCCAGTCCATCACCCCTCTCTGCAGTGCTGTGGAGCCTGATATTGCAGGCTGTGTCCTGGTTTGTGGACGCTGAGCACTATTTAGGATATTCATTATTAATGGACACTGGCCTAATTCACAGTCCTGGATTGGGCTTTCTATCCCAAAAGAGACCTGCTGTATTCAGCCTGCATACACACCCTCTGTTTCTCTCCCTCTCTTTCTCACACTCCCCCTTTCTATCATTCTCTCACTGAATCTTTCGCCTCTCTCTCTTCCTTTCCTTCCATCTCTTTTCATCTATCCCTCCATCTCTCTCTACTTCACTCCATCCCTCCCTCCCTCTTTCCATCCCTTTTTCGCTGTCTCTCTCTATATGTGTGGTCATGTGGCATCAGCCCCTGTCACAGGGGAGGGGAGACTGAGTCTGTTACAGCCTCATCAGCTGGTAATCAACACAGTTCATTAAGCCCACCAGGCTCCTTCCTCTTCCTCTCGCATGGCCAGGCACACCAAAGCCTGTATTCATAAAGCATCTCAGATTAAGATTGCGGATCCAGGATCAGTTCCACCCTGTCCATGCATGCACTTTTATTCATTATGATCTAAAAGGCTAAACTGATCCTAGATCAGCACTCATACTCTGAGAACATACACTACATGGCCAGAAGTATGTGGACACCTGCTCGTCGAACATCTCATTCCAAAATCATGAGTATTAATATGGAGTTGGTCCCCCCTTTGCTGCTATAACAGCCTCCACTCTTCTGGGA
This sequence comes from Coregonus clupeaformis, assembly GCF_020615455.1. Lineage (NCBI taxonomy): Eukaryota > Metazoa > Chordata > Actinopteri > Salmoniformes > Salmonidae > Coregonus > Coregonus clupeaformis. The sequence continues at coordinate 3,364,766 of NC_059207.1, forward strand.
AGGCTTTCCACTAGATGTTGGAACATTGCTGCGGGGACTTGCTTCTATTCAGCCACAAGAGCATTAGAGAGGTCGGGCACTGATGTTGGGCGATTAGGCCTGGTTCGCAGTCGGGGTTCCAATTCATCCCAAAGGTGTTAGATGGGGTTGAGGTCAGGATTCTGTGCAGGCCAGTCAAGTTCTTCCACATCGATCTCGACAAACCATTTCTGGATGGACCTCGCTTTGTGCACGGGGGCATTGTCATGCTGAAACAGGAAAGGGCCTTCCCCAAACTGTTGCCACAAAGTTGGAAGCACAGATTGTCTAGAATGTAATTGTATGCTGTAGCGTTAAGATTTCCCTTCACTGGAACTAAGGGTCTAGCCTGAACCATGAAAAACAGCCACAGACCATTATTCCTCCTCCACCAAACTTTACAGTTGGCACTATGCATTGGGTCAGGTAGTGTTCTCCTGGCAACCCAGATTCGTCCGTCGGGCTGCCAGATGGTGAAGGGTGATTCATCACTCCAGAACGCGTTTCCACTGCTCCAGAGTCCAATTGTGGCAAGCTTTACACCGAAACCAGCCAACGCTAGGCATTGCGCATGGTGATCTTAGGCTTGTGTGCGGCTGTTCGGCCATGGAAACCCATTTCATGAAGCTCCCAACGAACAGTTATTGTGCTGACGTTGCTTCCAGAGGCAGTTTGGAACTCGGTAGTGAGTGTTGCAACTGAGGACAGACGATTTTTACGCGCTATGCGCTTCAGCACTCAGCAGTCCCGTTCTGTGAGCTTGTGTGGCCTACCACTTCGCGGCTGAGCCGTTGTTGCTCCTAGACGTTTCCACTTCACAATGACAGCACTTACAGTTGACCGGGGAAGCTCGAGCAGGGCAGAAATTTGACGAACTGACTTGTTGGAAAGGTGACATCCTATTACGGTGCCACGTTGAAAGTCACTGAGCTCTTCAGTAAGGCCATTCTACTGCCAATATTTGTCTATGGAGATTGCATGGCTGTGTGCTCGATTTTATACTCCTGTCAGCAGAGGGTGTGGCTGAAATAGCCGAATCCACTAATTTGAAGGGGTGTCCACATACTTTTGTATATATAGTGTATATTGACCAAGGACCAGGAAGAGTTACTGGCCTTTCCTGATTGGCTAGAGGACAGGTTGATTGGGTGGGAGAGGGGGGATGGCCCGTGAATGGTTGTTTAATGTGACCCTGCATCCCATGGGCTACAGTGCATTCAGAAAGTATTCAGACCACTTCACTTTTTCCATATTTTGTTACGTTACAGCCTTATTCTAAAATGGATTAAATCGTTTTTTCCCCCTCATCAATCTACACACAATACCCCATAATGACAAAGCAAAAACAGGTTATTCGAAATTTTTGCAAATGTATAAAAAACAACAACTGAAATTTTGGAGTCATTAAAACTTGTTTTTCAACCACTCCACAAATTTCTTGTTAACAAACAATAGTTTTGGCAAGTTGGTTAGGACATCTACTTTGTGCATGACACAAGTAATTTTACCAACAATTGTTTACAGATTATTTCACTTATAATTCACTGTATCACAATTCCAGTGGGTCAGAAGTTTACATACACTTAGTTGACTGTGCCTTTAAACATCTTGGAAAATTCCAGAAAATGATGTCATGGCTTTAGAAGCTTCGGATAGGCTAATTGACATAATTTGAGTCAATTGGAGGTGTACCTGTGGATGTATTTCAAGGCCTACCTTCAAATTCAGTGCCACTTTGCATGACATCATGGTAAAATCAAAAGAAATCAGCAAGACCAAGTCTGGTTCATCCTTGGAAGCAATTTCCAACCACCTGAAGGTACCACGTTCATCTGTACAAACAATACTACGCAAGTATAAACACCATGGGACCACGCAGCCGTCATACCGCTCAGGAAAGAGACGCGTTCTGTCTCCTAGAGATGAACATACTTTGGTGCGAAAAGTGCAAATCAATCCCAGAACAACAGTAAAGGACCTTGTGAAGATGCTGGAGGAAACAGGTACAAAAGTATCTATATCCACAGTAAAACAAGTTATATATCGACATAACCTGAAAGGCTGCTCAGCAAGGAAGAAGCCACTGCTCCAAAACTGCCATAAAAAAAGCCAGAATACGGCTTGCAACTGCACATGGGGACAAAGATCGTACCTTTGGTCTGATGAAACAAAAATAGAACTGTTTGGCCATAATGACCATTGTTATGTTTGGAGGAAAAAAGGGGTTGCTTGCAAGCCAAAGAACACCATCCCAACCGTGAAGCACAGGGATGACAGCATCATGCGGTGGGGATGCTTTGCTGCAGGAGGGACTGGTGCACTTCACAAAATAGATGGCATCATGAGGAAGGAAAATTATGAGGATATATTGAAGGAACATCTCAAGACATCAGTCAGGAAGTTAAAGCTTGGTCGCAAATGGCTCTTCCAAATGGACAATGACCCTAAGCATACATCCAAAGTTGTGGCAAAATGTCTTAAGGACAACAAAGTCAAGGTATTGGAGTGGCCATCACAAAGCCCTGACCTCAATCATATAGAAAATGTGTGGGCAGAACTGAAAAAGCGTGTGCGAGCAAGGAGGCCTACAAACCTGACTCAGTTACACCATCTCTGTCAGGAGGAATGGGCCAAAATTCACCCAACTTATTGTGGGAAGCTTGTGGAAGGCTACCCGAAACGTTTGACCCAAGTGAAACAATTTAAAGGCAATGCTACCAAATACTAATTGAGTGTATGTGAACTTCTGACCCACTGGGAATGTGATGAAAGAAATAAAAGCTGAAATAAATCATTCTCTCTACTATTATTCTGACATTTCACATTCTTAAAATAAAGTGGTGATCCTAACTGACCTAAGACAGGGAATTTTTACTAGGATTAAATGTCAGGAATTGTGAAAAACTGAGTTTAAATGTATTTGGCTAAGGTGTATGTAAACCTCTGACTTTAACTGTAAGTATTCAGACCCTTTACTCAGTACTTTGTTGAAGCACCTTTGGCAGCGATTACAGCCTCGAGTCTTCTTGGGTATGACGCTACAAGCTTGGCACACCTGTATTTGGGGAGTTTCTCGCATTCTTCTCTGCAGATCCTCTCAAGCTCTGTCACGTTGGATGGGAAGCGTCGCTGCACAGCTATTTTCAGGTCTCTCCAGAGATGTTCGATCGGGTTCAAGTCCGGGCTCTGGCTGGGCCACTCAAGGACATTCAGAGACTTGTCCCGAAGCCACTACTGCGTTGTCTTGGCTGTGTGCTAAGGGTTGTTGTCCTGTCAGAAGGTGAATCTTCGCCCCAGTCTGAGGTCCTGAGCGCTCTGGAGCAGGTTTTTATCAAGGATCTCTCTCTACTTTGCTCCGTTAATCTTTCCCTCGATCCTGACTAGTCTCCTAGTCCCTGCCGCTGAAAAACA
>NC_059207.1:3373194-3488194 GCF_020615455.1 Coregonus clupeaformis
AATACCTTATTATTATCTATCCTGATGCCTAGTCACTTTACCCTGCCTTCATAAACACATCTACCTCAAATACCTTATTATTATATATCCTGATGCCTAGTCACTTTACCCTGCCTCCATGTACACATCTACCTCAAATACCTTATTATTATCTATCCTGATGCCTAGTCACTTTACCCTGCCTTCATGTACATATCTACCTCAAATACCTTATTATTATCTATCCTGATGCCTAGTCACTTTACCCTGCCTCCATGTACACATCTACCTCAAATACCTTATTATTATCTATCCTGATGCCTAGTCACTTTACCCTGCCTTCATGTACATATCTACCTCAAATACCTTATTATTATCTATCCTGATGCCTAGTCACTTTACCCTGCCTCCATGTACACATCTACCTCAAATACCTTATTATTATCTATCCTGATGCCTAGTCACTTTACCCTGCCTCCATGTACACATCTACCTCAAATACCTTATTATTATCTATCCTGATGCCTAGTCACTTTACCCTGCCTCCATGTACACATCTACCTCAAATACCTTGTATCTCTGCACATTGAGTTGTGTTACTATTTCTTTGTCACTATGTTTCTTTTTATTGTTATTTTTAACTCTGCATCGTTGGGAAGGACTCGTAAACAAGCATTTCATGGTTAAGTCTACACCCATTGTATTCGGGCGCGTGTGTGTGTGTGTGTACAGGTGTGTGTGTGTGTGCATGTGTGTGTGTGTGTGTGTGTGTGTGTAATCTCCAGGATCAGATAAAGAGATTGAGTGGAGGGAGACTGCAGATTAGGCTTAAAGGTACAGCTGTAAATCACAACCCAGGGGGTAATGGCTTTATAGGACACGGAAAAGCTATATGTGTACCATCTCACGCTGTGTGTATGTGTGTGTGTGTGTTTGTGTGTGTGTGTGTATGTATGTGTGTGTGTTTGTGTGTGTGTGTGTATTGCGCGTAAGCATGCCCTATAGCCATAATAAAGTGTCTGAAATGCTAACTTTTAAATCATCTTTACAGAGCATGCCAGCTAAATAACTATGACATTTATCTATTATTTGATGTATAGTTTCTGTATGGACCGGGAGGCCTCATCAATTTAGTTAATTTAGTGTGTGTGCGTGTGCGCACGCCTGCTGTGTGTGTGTTATTGATGTCACAGTTTATTGTAATTCTCATGTTTATTCATCAACGACCATGTGCGACCAGAAAGTGTGTGTGTGCGTGTGTTGCGTCAGTAATATTGCGTGAATATATGATAGATGTATGTCTTTATGAAAGTGTGTGTGAGTCACACATCATAGAGCCTGTTTTAACACTGAAGCTCTGAAATGAAGCAGTGATTGATGTTTCCTACCACTATGTTGAGATGTGAAAGTGTGTGTGTGTGTGTGTGTCGTGTAAGTGTGTGTGTGATTAATTAAGTAATGGGATAGATGACACTTTTGTGAATCATTTGATGAAACGTCAGTGGAGTAGACTTTCATCTAGAATGACTCAAAGCCAGACTGGGAAGAGTTGATGGTGTCTGTGAAGGCTTGTGAATTAAGGGACCAAAACACACATATTCATATATATCCAGCCTGATCACTAGAAATAGACTTTGATTTCGGACGTTTGAAAAGGCTCTGAGAACGTCAATATACTGTATGTCTTCCTCGGCACTCACAAAAAAAGAGAAAAACGATTACCCAGCACTGGGAGCAAACTCGTGATGCTTGGAGCCAAAGCATGCTGCTCAGACCACTGCGCTATACGGCAGTTCACAATTCTCTAGCAAGCCGTGAAAATACATGATGATACTTGATGGTATGAGGTCGGTTGGTTTGCAGAGCCTTCCCCAAACCATAGCCCTAACCTTAACCACACGGAATTAAAGCCTAAATTGTTAAACTTTGAGTTGTTTCTGTTTAAACCTGAAACCACATGGAATTCATATGTCAGAAATAGCCGTTCATCCATAATACATCGAATTCTGAAGGGAAACCATGAGATCTTATTGATATACCAGTATGACAGAGACAAACACACATACAGACATATGCTCTCTGATATCCCCCTAGCCAGTACCTCATTTATTTTTCTCATTATATCTTAACACGCACACGGTGCAGCACAAACACCTGTTGAAGTGTGATATACAGCCACTGTTCTACACCTGCTCCATTTCACCCCGACCCTTGTCTTGCACTACTAACTGTCTGTCTATCTGTCTGTCTGTCTCAGCACCATTGTGTACCCCGTTGCCAGATGACCGTGGTTTGACGTCTGATCAAGAATCCCAGAGGACAGTGTGGCTCGTCTTTAGGCTCCTGTCTGATATAAATCTTCTCAACAAAAATAAATATTTATTTCTCTCCCTCCCTCGTTCCCTCCTGTGAGAAGAAAAAAGGACTGCGACCTTTAAGAGAAGCGGAGAGGTGGAACAATGGAGGGATGACTTGTTGGTTTCATTTCCTCGTTCACACGTTCTTCCTCTGTCTACCTTGGCTCTTTTTAATGAAACATCTCCATATTGTTAGCATCCCTCTCTTCTTCCTGTCTCTTTCTCTGTCTGTCATTTCTCTGTGAGTGTTAGGCTGGCCCCTTTCTCTCTCTGTCTCTGTCCGTTATTGTATTTAATATTAGGCTGTCAGCGACCCTCGCTTCTCTCCTCTCTTCTCTTTTCTCTATCTCCTCCTGTCCTCTCTTTGTTCTCTCAGACACGAGGCCTTGCAGCGAATCCAGGGTTACTGAACAAATATGGCCCTTCTCTCTCTCTCGCTCTCGCTCTCTCTCTCTCGCTCTCTCTCTCTCTCGCTCTCTCTCTCTCTCTCTCTCTCTCTCTCTCTCTCTCTCTCTCTCTCTCTCTCTCTCTCTCTCTCTATTGTATCTCTCTCTCCCCTATTCTCTCTCTCTCTCTCTCTCTCTCTCTCTCTCTCTCTCTCTCTCTCTCTCTCTCTCTCTCTCTCTCTCTCTCTCTCTCTCTCTCTCTCTCTCTCTCTCTCTCTCTCTCTCTCTCTCTCTCTCTCTCTCTCTCTCTCTCTCTCTCTCTCTCTCTCTCTCTCTCTCTCTATTGTATCTCTCTCTCCCCTAGTCTCTCTCTCTCTCTCTCTCTCTCTCTCTCTCTCTCTCTCTCTCTCTGTCTGTCTGTCTGTCTGTCTCTCTCTCTCTCTCTCTCTCTCTCTCTCTCTCTCTCTCTCTCTCTCTCTCTCTCTCTCTCTATCTCTGTCTGTCTCTCTCTCTCTCTCTCTCTCTCTCTCTCTCTCTTTCTCCCTCTTTCTCTCCCCCCTTCCATCTCTCCGTCCGTCCGTTAGCTCTGTCCATCTGGGTGCTGTATATGTGCGCTGTAGGGTAAAGGGCAGGTGATTGCTGTTCTCCCTGTGTGACTGTGTGTGTGTGTGTGTGTGTGTGTGTGTGCTTTTGTGATTGACTGTGTGTGACTGACTGTGTGATTGCTGTTCCCAGTGTGTCACTGTGTGTGACTGTGTGTGTGTGGGACTGTGTGTTTGTGCATGCACGACCATGTGTTTCACCGTGTGTTTGTGTGTGTGTGTGTGTGTGTCACCGTGTGTGTGTGACTGTGGTGTTTAATGTGCTGCTCTATGGCGTGTTTGACTGGGCCTATCCCTTGGTGTGGACAGGGGGCCAACTGACGCTCCATTGATTTGTATGGAAATGCAGCCTGTTCACACAGCAGGGCCCCGCCTCGTCTCTCTTCTACCCTCTACCCTCTCCTCTTCCTCTCTCTGCTCTCCCTTTCCCTCTCTTTCTTCCACTCTCTCTCATACACCACTCCCTCTCACTCTCTTTCTCCGTCTCACTCTCACTCTCTCTCTCTCTTTACGTCTCTCTTTTTCTTATTGTTCCTTTTTCCCCCTCTCTCTCTCTCGCTCTCTTTCTCTCCCTCTCTCTCTCTCTCGCTCTCTTTCTCTCCCTCTCTCTCTCTCCCCCTCTCTCTCTCTCCCCCTCTCTCTCTCTCGCTCTCTTTCTGTCCCTCTCTCTCTCCCCCTCTCTCTCTCTCCCCCTCTCTCTCTCTCGCTCTCTTTCTCTCCCTCTCTCTCTCTCCCCCCTCTCTCTCGCTCTCTTTCTCTCTCTCTCTCTCTCCCCCTCTCTCTCTCTCTCCCCCACTCTCTCTCTCCCCCCCACTCTCTCTCTCTCGCTCTCTTTCTCTCCCTCTCTCTCTTTCCCGCTCATCACACATCTCACATCATTGCCCAGCTGGAGACAGTTTGTTTGTTCACATGGACGTATGTGTGTTAGACATTGAGTTAGTGTATGTGCTTTTCAGTGTGATAGTGTTTGTGAACAGAGATTGTGTGAGCGCAGGTGCTATTCTACTCTGTGATTGAGTGCCTATGTGATGTGTGTGTGTGTGTGTGTGTACATGTTATCTGAACACATATAGATTTCTATGTGTTGGTGTTTAATATGTGAAGAAGCACATCTGTCTCTTGATGATCCATTATGGTGGAATCAATCTCTGAGGACCACACACACACACACACACATGCACACACACACAAACACAGGCACACACACACAAACTCTCCAGCTTGCCCCAGTGAGATACAGTAAAGAGAAATGACTCCCATCTCTCTCACATCAACCACACACTCCTTCACCCAATCCCCTCATGACCTCTTCTCTTCCATTTCTTCTACCCTCTCTCTCTCTCTCTCTCTCTCTCTCTCGCTCTCTCTCTCTCTCTCTCTCTCCTGTTTCTCCTCTCTCTTTCTCCCCTCGCTCTCTCTCCTCTCTCTTTCTCCCTCCCTCTCTCCCTCTCTCTCTCTCTCTCTCTCTCTCTCTAGAATTAGACCATATCCACTGCACCTGCTCCTTACTAGATGACAACCCTGAGGACAGCAGCTGCTGCTTCTACTGCAGTGGATATATCTAAAGTGGTCTACCTTCACTATGTCACTATCCTTTGTCTTTAACTACCATTGGTATTTCTCTACATTTTGTCTAACTGTAAATCTCCCATTTATATTTCACTTCCTTTTTTACTGTAACTACTGATGCAGCTGATATTACTGCAGTTCTGCCCCCTTTTTGATAATATGTCTGATATAAACCTTACAACCTTCTGTTTTCCTTTCCATACTAATGTTACTATGCAGTGTGCAGCAGGCCTCATGCAGCCCTATAAGGATCAGTGTGATGCTCAGCAGACAGGGATGTTGGCAGGCTTCTACACATTACATTATATGGGGCTTGTAAAGCCTGGAGAGTTACAGCAGTAAAAACCTAATTTCCCCAAACACACAAACACACACACTCAGACACAGACACACACACTCAGACACACACAGACACATTCACACTCACGCAGAATGCAAACGTATGCAAAGACACGTACATGTAGAAAGCACACTCAGCACTTTCCATTTCAGACTTGTCTTGTGATAGAAATGTGTAACAAAAGACAAGGACATTTAAGAACATGTCACTATACTTTTTTGAGCATAAATCCATTGTGATTTCTGCCATTAGGCTGTTATTGTAGATAATGTGTTCCTCGTACAGTCCAAATCTCTACCCATCCCTCCCTCCCTCCCTTCCACTATCTGTCTCTTCATCACTTTATCTCTCCTCCCTCTAACAAGTCTCTCCCCTGTCTCCTCTCTCTACCAACCCATTCCTCCACTCCCTCTCTCACATTCACCTCTCTTTGTCTCTTCTGCTCTTTCACTGTTTTCTTCAGCATTTCTTTACCCTCCTCTCCTCCATCTCCACAGTCCCCACCCCCTCTTTTCCCTCACCCATCTCTCTCTTCTATCTCCCCACCTCTTTCCATTTCTCCATCCCACCACATCGTTATCTCTCCTCCCTCCTCCCCCTCTCTCCCCCTCTCTCCCCTGTCACTGGCAGCGAGGCCCCCTGTCTGATTAGGAATACAGTGACCCTCTTTCTAGCCTAGGCTCTATTATGAGACTCACTCTCTCCCTCCCTCTCTCCATCTCGCTCTCTCGCTTTAGTTAAGTCTCTGGGGACGACCCTAGAAACAGTGGTTGGAAATGGGACAGTCGCTGCATACATTTACCTACACCGAGTCGAGGGGTGCACATTCACTCTGCTGGTAAAATGGTGCGGGAAAGCGAGCTCACACACACAGGGATAGACACACAGAAATACACATACACAAACAGAATCACATGCACACAGAGACACACACACACAGCTGTATATCTCACCCAGCATGGTACCTAGCTAAGACAGACAGGCAGATAGCTCTATCCACAGGGGACATTGAGATGGAGAGGGAGAGGCTAGCAGCAATATGGCACATTATCAATCTCCTCACTCCAATAAACACGCTGTTGTGTCCATCTTCAGTCTGTGTAAACAGTAGACGGCACATAATTACATGACACACTGTTCCCTTGTCCAATACCTTGACATTGGTCCCACAATAAGACCTATTGCTGTAGCTGCGTTGGCTGCTTATTCAGCTCAGTATTTGTGTACCGACTCTGTCGCATCCATCAGATTGTGACAGGCAGTCACTGTGGATTAGCCAAGCGTCAGGCTGAGGGAGAAATCAATGTGGAAATACATAAATATATAAATAATCAACCAACGAAAACCACTGGTTCAGCCATCTATAGTCAACAAGTGCCTGTTGTAGTACTGCCACTGACCACCAGAGGGGGGTGAAGAGCTGCCTGGTGGTGGGCTAGTGGTGATGGCCCCTTAGGCACAGATTTAGGATCAGTTTACCCCTCCCTGGATTCTAAACAGAAGCATCAAGGGGAAATACTGAAAACTGACAACATCATTCTACTCAGTGGTGATGGGAGAGGAGAGACTGATCAGGACATCTCCCCACACCCTTAGATACACACAACAGTGATATACTGTTACTGTACCTAGAGCCACTGAGACGTAATGAAGGCAGTCTGAACGCATGAATGAAATTAGTGAAGGTCTCGTAGCTATGTCAGAATGAAAGTAGAGGAGTGGGGGAGAGAGTGGGGGAGGGAGAGAGGAGAGAGGTGGAGAAGGTCTGGGCAAAGAGCCCTGTGTACGTGCCTCCTCTGTGAAAGAGATCTTATGCTTTTGAGGAGAGAAAGAAAGAGAGAGAGGGGGGAGAGAGAAAGAGAAAGAGAGACACATAGGAACAGAGAAAGAGAGAGAGCGAGGGACAGAGAGACAAGAGATACAGACAGAAACACAAAGAGAGAGGGATCGCGAGAGAGAGAACCCTCCAGCTGCTTTTGATTTCTCAGAATAAACACTGAGTGGCGTTTTTATGAAGAAAAGTCACGCAACTCAGGACGCACTGTGCCCACTCTACTCCACAACAGGCTGGCAGCAGTTCACACACTGCAGGGCATGACAAGGCCGACCCATGGCACACAGTAGTACCACTGTGTGTGTGTGTGTGTGTGTGTGTGTGTGTGTGTGTCTGCGGAATCGGGAGCAGGAATGCACTCCAAAAAGCATGGGGTATTGCAAACCACATTCCCAAAAACCACACACACGGCAATGCAGAGCATGATATTAATACTCCTGCGTGGTGTGGCTTGCAGCAGTAATTAGTTGGGTACACTCTGCTAATTGAACTAGTTGGGCTCAACACTGCTCTTTTTCTCTCTCCACCCCCCCCCCTCTCTCTCTCTCCCACTCTCTCTCTCTCTCTCCCTTCCTCCCTCCCTCCCCCTCTCTATGTGCCTGGAGGAAGACAGGAGGAGGAGAACAGATGAGGAGGAGATGAGGAGAAGAGGAGGAGAGGAGTGTGTGTACAGTAGTCAGCTCAGTGAGCAGTGTAGACCTGATGATGTGGGAGGGACGGCCATTAGAGTCACCAGCTGTTTCCCTTGCATGTTAATACCAACACACACACAAACACACACAGAACGCCAAATCACATAAATATTCACAAACAGCACAGTGATACACATATACAGTACAAGACTCACAGATTGTAGAGACAGACACACTCTTACACATCGTAGAAATACTCACATCACAGAAAGAGACAAAACACAGACTCACATAGCCACATTTACAGATCCATAACAGATATGCAAACCACACACAGCTGTGCGTGCGAGAGAGAGAGAGAAGATGGAGGCTCTGTGTGGTGTATTTTGAATTCTGATTGACTGCATGGGGTAATAGAAAGAGATGGAGTTAAAAGAGAGAGAGATAGAGGGCAGGCAGGGGGTGGCGCGGATGCTGTTACTCAAAGAATTCAGAGAGTGAGCATTATATTTTGAAAGGGGGATGAAATGCAGAATCGCTTTTCCCTTTTCCCTCCTATCCTCCCCCATCCATCCATCCCTCCATCCCTCCATCCCTCCACCCCTCCATCCCTCCCTCTCCTGTTGTGTGTTTCTGTCAGATTAAACAAACACTGCCGCTTTTTTCCTGAAAGCTTTTTCACAAGTCACGTTTTGTATTAAATATGTTTGTGCTGTGTGTTTGTGTGTGTATGTTGTGCAGATAAAGACATGGCCATCCTCCATCCCCCCTTCCCTCCATCCCCCCTTCCTTCCCTCCATCCCTCCTTCCCTCCATCCCCCCTTCCCTCCACCCCCCTTCCCTCCATCCCACCATCCTCCATCCTCCCATCCTCCATCCCCCCTTCCCTCCATCCCCCTTCCCTCCATCCCCCATCCCTCCATCCCTCCATCCCACCATCCCTCATCCCCCATCCCTCCATCCCTCCATCCCTCCATCCCCCTTCCCTCCATCCCTCCATCCCTCCATCCCTCCATCCCCCATCCCTCCATCCCTCCATCCCTCCATCCCCCCCTTCCTCCATCCCCCCATCCCTCCATCCCTCCATCCCACCATCCCTCATCCCCATCCCTCCATCCCTCCATCCCTCCATCCCCCCTTCCCTCCATCCCTCCATCCCCTCCATCCCCATCCCTCCATCCCCATCCCTCCATCCCTCCATCCCCCATCCCTCCATCCCTCCATCCCCCATCCCTCTATCCCCCATCCCTCCATCCCTCCATCCCCATCCCTCCAACCCTCCATCCCTCCATCCCCCTTCCCTCCATCCCCCCTTCCTCCATCCCTCCATCCCTCCATTCCCCATCCCTCCATCCCACATCCCTCCATCCCCCATTCCTCCATCCCTCCATCCCCCCATCCCTCCATCCCTCCATCCCCCATCCCTCCATCCCTCCATCCCTCCATCCCCCTTCCCTCCATCCCCCATCCCTCCATCCCTCCATCCCACCATCCCTCATCCCCATCCCTCCATCCCTCCATCCCTCCATCCCCCCTTCCCTCCATCCCTCCATCCCTCCATCCCCCATCCCTCCATCCCCATCCCTCCATCCCTCCATCCCTCCATCCCCCATCCCTCCATCCCTCTATCCCCCATCCCTCCATCCCTCCATCCCCATCCCTCCAACCCTCCATCCCTCCATCCCCCCTTCCCTCCATCCCCCCTTCCCTCCATCCCTCCATCCCTCCATTCCCCATCCCTCCATCCCACATCCCTCCATCCCCCATTCCTCCATCCCTCCATCCCCCATCCCTCCATCCCTCCATCCCCAATCCCTCCATCCCCCATCCCTCCATCCTCCATCCCTCCATCCCTCCATCCCCATCCCTCCATCCCTCCATCCCTCCAACCCTCCATCCCTCCATCCCCCATCCCTCCATCCTCCATCCCTCCATCCCTCCATCTCCCCATCCCTCCATCCCTCCATCCCCCCATCCCTCCATCCCTCCATCCCTCCATCCCTCCATCCCTCCATCCCCCATCCCTCCAACCCTTCATCCCTCCATCCCCATCCCTCCATCCCCCCATTCCTCCATTCCTCCATCCCCCATCCCTCCATCCCCCATCCCTCCATCCCTCCATCCCCCATCCCTCCATCCCTCCATCCCCATCCCTCCATCCCTCCATCCCTCCATCCCCCATCCCTCCAACCCTTCATCCCTCCATCCCCATCCCTCCATCCCCCCATTCCTCCATTCCTCCATTCCCCATCCCTCCATCCCCAATCCCTCCATCCCTCCATCCCCCATCCCTCCATCCCTCCATCCCCCATCCCTCCAACCCTCCATCCCTCCATCCCCCTTCCCCCCTTCACCCCTTCCCCCTTCCCTCCATCCCCCTTCCTCCATCCCTCCATCCCTCCATTCCCCATCCCTCCATCCCCCATCCCTCCAACCCTCCATCCCTCCATCCCCCCTTCCCCCCTTCACTCCATCACCCATTCCCCCCTTCCCTCCATCCCCCCTTCCTCCATCCCTCCATTCCCCATCCCTCCAACCCTCCATCCCTCCATCCCCCTTCCCCCCTTCACTCCATCACCCCTTCCCCCCTTCCCTCCATCCCCCTTCCCCCCTTCCCTCCAGCCCCCTTCCCTCCATCCCTCCATCCCTCCATCCCCCATCCCTCCATCCCTCCATCCCTCCAACCCTCCATCCCTCCATCCTCCATCCCTCCATCCCTCCATCCCTCCATCCCCCCATCCCCCATCCCTCCATCCCCCCATCCCTCCATCCCCCCATCCCTCCATCCCTCCATCCCTCCATCCCTCCATCCCCCATCCCTCCAACCCTTCATCCCTCCATCCCCATCCCTCCATCCCCCCATTCCTCCATCCCTCCATTCCCCATCCCTCCATCCCCAATCCCTCCATCCCTCCATCCCCCATCCCTCCATCCCTCCATCCCCATCCCTCCAACCCTCCATCCCTCCATCCCCCCCTTCCCCCCTTCACTCCATCACCCCTTCCCCCTTCCCTCCATCCCCCTTCCCCTCCATCCCTCCATTCCCCATCCCTCCATCCCTCCATCCCCCATTCCTCCATCCCCCAATCCCCCCATCCCTCCATCCCCCATCCCTCCATCCCTCCATCCCTCCATCCCTCCATCCCCCTTCCCTCCATCCCCCATCCCTCCATCCCCCATCCCTCCATCCTCCATCCCTCCATCCCCCATCCCTCCATCCCTCCATCCCCCATCCCTCCATCCCCAATCCCTCCATCCCTCCATCCCCCATCCCTCCATCCCTCCATCCCTCCAACCCTCCATCCCTCCATTCCCCATCCCTCCATCCCTCCATCCCCATCCCTCCATCCCCCATTCCTCCATCCCTCCATCCCCCATCCCTCCATCCCCAATCCCTCCATCCCTCCATCCCCCATCCCTCCATCCCTCCATCCCCCATCCCTCCAACCCTCCATCCCTCCATCCCCCCTTCCCCCTTCCCTCCATCCCCCCTTCCCCCCCTTCCCTCCATCCCTCCATTCCCCATCCCTCCATCCCTCCATCCCCCATTCCTCCATCCCTCCATCCCCCAATCCCCCATCCCTCCATCCCTCCATCCCCCATCCCTCCATCCCTCATCCCTCCATCCCTCCATCCCCCATCCCTCCATCCATCCCCCATCCCCCCATTCCTCCACCCCCATCCCTCCATCCCTCCATCCCCCTACCCCTCCATCTCTCCATCCCTCTGTCCCCATCCCCCCATTTCTTACTGACATCCTTCTGCCTTTAGATATGAGGAGGATAAGACACACTGAGACATACAGACAGAGAGAGACAGAGAGAGAGAGAGAGAGAGAGAGAGAGAGAGAGAGAGAGAGAGAGAGAGAGAGAGAGAGAGAGAGAGAGAGAGAGAGAGAGAGAGAGAGAGAGAGAGAGAGAGAGAGAGAGAGAGAATAGGGGAGAGAGAGATACAATAGAGAGAGAGAGAGAGAGAGAGAGAGAGAGAGAGAGAGAGAGAGAGAGAGAGAGAGAGAGAGAGAGAGAGAGAGAGAGAGAGAGAGAGAGAGAGAGAGAGAGAGAGATACAATAATCACCAAGAGGGAAATGAAGACGAAAGCTAAGACACCAATACATAACAGGATAATGATGAACATAGAGAGAGGGATGGAGAAAGAAAGTCTGGCAGATGAATACTGTCATAGAGAAAAAGGAAACGGGAAGAAACAGGGAAAGGCACAGCATTACATCAACAAACTCCAGATGAGACAAGAAAAACAGAAGGAAACAGAAGAGAGAGAGAGAGTGACAGAGGGAGGAATACAAACCAACAGACACTCACAACAGACATACAGAGTTATCTGGAGTTATTATAGAACCCTAAGTCTTGGTTTAACAAGTGCAATATTGTGGGAAAATGTCACGGCTTAGACGGGAAGCCTACTGGGACATAATGTATTGTCAACACAAAAGGCAAAGATTTATTTATCCCGGCAAACACACAACCAACCCTTTTTATCTATCACTTTCTACCCCCAAACTAATGTTGTTTTCAGAAACTGTCGTAGGAGAGAATAGAATACTGTTTATCAAGACTGCTGTCGTTTTTAGAATGGCATGGGAGACATTTCATATAAGTCACGAAGACAGAGACCATGTCTGAAATAGTACCCTATTCCTTATATAGTGCACTACTTTTGACCAGAGACCTGGTACCGTATGAAATAGGGTGCCCTTTTGGATGTTTTTTAGTTTTCAGGCAGTTTGCCCAAATATAGCATGTATCTAACTAAATTCTCTCCCTCCATTGGGTAACTGAAGCAGTGAAGGGTGTGCATTTATTGAGCATATGCAACCCAGCTACTCTGACAGTAGTGAAAGCTCCCAACTGAGCTACCACATGGATCTTGCACCCACACACATGCAATACACACATGTGTGTTACAGACACATTCCAAATACACACACACACCATGTGTCAGTTAGCGGCTTTAATTCCAGTCATATCCTTACTCCATGTTAATTAGATTGAAGTGTTGTTGTGGAGATAAACGTTCCCATGTGGTGTCCCTATTTAGATTTTTAACACGACAGACATTCGTCTTCTTTCCATCAGCAAACCTCAGCTTCCTGCTCTAAAGGACCCAGTGATTTTGAAACACTTTAAAGGCCCAAAACGTAATTCGAAAAACAATAAAACAGCAGTCAGCAGCCACGCCACTTTTTTTAAATGATCAAAAACGACTGTAAAATCAAAATCACAGAGTGGGGCTTTAAAGAGGGAGGTGTGACGGTTTTGGGGGGCGCATGCATGACGCCACGCTCGTAACTCTCACCACAACGCTGCGACCAGGGCCCTAACCTGCACCTTCATCTATATATATACACCAGGGGCCTCCAGAGCCACACTGGGACACACCCTCGCCTGGGGCATGGTTTATAGACGGGAGGTGTGTGTTTGGGGAATGGTGTGTGTGTGCATGTGCGTGCATGCGTATATGAGTGCATGTTTGTGCAGCTATGACTTCTATGACCCTAGTATAAAGAAAAGTGAAAGCCTGCGGTGGAGCACCGGAGGAACAGAAATGGCTTCTAAATACTGGTACCTAAATCTGACTTTATTTGGCCTCAAATTAATCCAATATGGCCGCCCTAACCCTAAAGCATTCCTAAGTAACAATGGTGTTGTGGCCTGTGCTCAAGCTAGAACCACAGATTTCAGATCAAATAACCCTAACATTTTTCACATTTACATTTTCGTCATTTAGCAGACGCTCTTATCCAGAGCGACTTATAAATTGGTGCATTCACCTTATGATAGCCAGTGGGACAACCACTTTACAATATATAAAAATATTTTTTGTTGTTTTTTATATTTTATATATATATATATATATTTTTTTTTGGGGGGTGGGGTAGGGGGAGGTTAGAAGGATTACTTTTATCCTATCCCAGGTATTCCTTAAAGAGGTGGGGTTTCAAGTGTCTCCGGAAGGTGGTGAGTGACTCCGCTGTCCTGGCGTCGTGAGGGAGCTTGTTCCACCATTGGGGTGCCAGAGCAGCGAACAGTTTTGACTGGGCTGAGCGGGAACTGTGCTTCCGCAGAGGTAGGGGGGCCAGCAGGCCAGAGGTGGATGAACGCAATGCCCTCTTTTGGGTGTAGGGACTGATCAGAGCCTGAAGGTACGGAGGTGCCGTTCCCCTCACAGCTCCGTAGGCAAGCACCATGGTCTTGTAGCAGATGTGGGCTTCAACTGGAAGCCAGTGGAGTGTGCGGAGGAGCGGGTTGACGTGAGAGAACTTGGGAAGGTTGAACACCAGACGGGCTGCAGCGTTCTGGATGAGTTGTAGGGGTTTAATGGCACAGGCAGGGAGCCCAGCCAACAGCGAGTTTCAGTAATCCAGATGGGAGATGACAAGTGCCTGGATTAGGATCTGTGCCGCTTCCTGTGTAAGGTAGGGTCGTACTCTGCGAATGTTGTAGAGCATGAACCTACAGGATCGGGTCACCGCTTTGATGTTAGCGGAGAACGACAGGGTGTTGTCCAGTGTCACGCCAAGGTTCTTTGCACTCTGGGAGGAGGACACAACGGAGTTGTCAACCGTGATGGCGAGATCAAGGAGCGGGCAGTCCTTCCCCGGGAGGAATAGCAGCTCCGTCTTGCCGAGGTTCAGCTTGAGGTGGTGATCCGTCATCCACACTGATATGTCTGCCAGACATGCAGAGATGCGATTCGCCACCTGGTTATCAGAAGGAGGAAAGGAGAATATTAATTGTGTGTCATCTGCGTAGCAATGATAGGAGAGACCATGTGAGGATATGACAGAGCCAAGTGACTTGGTGTATAGAGAGAATAGGACAGGGCCTAGAACTGAGCCCTGGGGGACACCAGTGGTGAGAGCACGTGGTGCGGAGACAGATTCTCGCCACGCCACCTGGTAGGAGCGACCTGTCAGGTAGGACGCAATCCAAGAGTGAGCCGCGCCGGAGATGCCCAACTCGGAGAGGGTGGAGAGGAGGATCTGATGGTTCACAGTATCAAAGGCAGCAGATAGGTCTAGAAGGATGAGAGCAGAGGAGAGAGTGTTAGCTTTAGCAGTGCGGAGAGGCTCCGTGACACAGAGAAGAGCAGTCTCAGTTGAATGACCAGTCTTGAAACCTGACTGGTTTGGATCAAGAAGGTCATTCTGAGAGAGATAACAAGAGAGTTGGCTAAAGACGGCACGCTCAAGAGTTTTGGAGAGAAAAGAAAGAAGGGATACTGGTCTGTAGTTGTTGACATCGGAGGGATCGAGTGTAGGTTTTTTGAGAAGGGGTGCAACTCTCGCTCTCTTGAAGATGGAAGGGACATAGCCAGTGGTCAAGGATGAGTTGATGAGCGAGGTGAGGTAAGGGAGAAGGTCTCCGGAAATGGTCTGGAGAAGAGAGGAGGGGATAGGGTCAAGCGGGCAGGTTGTTGGGCGGCCGGCCGTCACAAGTCACAAGATTTCATCTGGAGAGAGAGGGGAGAAAGAAGTCAAAGCATAGGGTAGGGCAGTGTGAGCAGGACCAGCGGTGTCATTTGACCTAACTAACCCTATTCCTAACCTGAACCATAGGCTGAGTTGGGGGATGTATGACTAACTGAGCCTGGATCAGTGGTTAGGGGGGACTTGTACCTTCTCTATTGGGCTGTTGTTCATTAAAGCAGAAGGCCATAGTGGTTTAACCCTAGTTAATACTGGAGGCCAGCCAGGATATTAACTTTGTGCTCCTTTTCTGTAGGGGGCTTAACCCCCTCCTCTCCCCTCCACTCCTTTCTCTCCTCCCTCCCTCCCTCCCTCACCCCCTGACCTCTCCCTCTGTCAGTTTCATTTGCGCTGACCTCTGACCCCTTAGCTCCGCCCACTCTAGGTGAGAGTCCCTGCTTGGAGAAAAGCATTGAGGAACATATAGGGGCAAACACTGTTTCAATGTCGATTCAACACTACACATAACCAGGTACCCATTAACTAAAATAAAGTGGAAAAACATTGATTCAACGTTACATAACCCAAGACTCCCACAGATCTTAACATCATTCTAGCGTTTCCCTTGATAAAACGACAACCAACTAACCGTTTGCCCTCAAATGGAAAAACTGAGACGCAGTCCCATAAGAAAGGTGTAAAATGGAAAGGATAATGAAGGAGTAAGCCGCTGAAAGAGAGTGAGACTTAATGATGGCAATGTGATAACTCCTAAAACTACGTGAAAAAATAAATCAGCGCTGCCATCAAATTGAGTCTGCGGGGGAGAGAAACGTTTTTCTGCTGCAACAGCATTCACTCACTTATTAGGTTAGGAGAGAGAGGGGGAGAGGTGAGAAAAGGGAGAGAGAGAGAAAGTCGAAGGAAGGGAGAGAGTGATGACAACATGAACACAAAGGGCAAAGAGAAAGACAGGAGAGAGAGAGAGAGAGAGAGAGAGAGAGAGAGAGAGAGAGAGAGAGAGAGAGAGAGAGAGAGAGAGAGAGAGCGAAGAGAAAAGAAAGAGAGAGAGAGAGAGAGAGAGAGAGAGAGAGAGAGAGAGAAAGAGAGCGAGAGAGAGAGAGAGAGAGAGAGAGAGAGAGAGAGAGAGAGAGAGAGAGAGAGAGAGAAAGAAAGCTGAAAGAGGAAGGACTAACAACATTAACAGAAAAAGCAAAGACAAAGATGGTGTGTGTGTGTGTGTGTGTGTGTGTGTGTGTGTGTGTGTTTGTGTGTGTGTTTGTGTGTGCGTGCGTGCGTGCGTGACGACTGTAGTATGTGTTCAGGATAATTATTTATTGTGTGTGTGTGTGTGTGTGTGTGTGTGTGTGTGTGTGTGTGTTTGTGTGTGCGTGCGTGCGTGACGACTGTAGTATGTGTTCAGGATAATTATTTATAGCTGATACTGAGTGAAACATTGTGGCCTTCAACTCACATCACATCACATCTAGCCTGTAGGCAGTACAGCACAGTACACAGAATAACGGAACACATGCATAATTTAAAGACAGTTTTAGTGTGAGATTCTCTGCAGTGCAGGTCGGCTCAAGCCTTTTGGGGGCCCTAAGCGAGATTTGGTTGGAGGGCCACCCATCTAGTGGCAAAACATTTTAGGCCCCCTCTTGACAGTGGAGAGAAACATTTTAAGTTTTAAAGTTAATTTCCTGCAATTCTACACATTTTGCCATGGGGCCTAGAGAAAATGTTGCAATTGTATAACTAATTTCCTGCAATTCTTCCCATTTTGCCATGGGGTGATACATTTTTTTGCATTTTTAAAGCTAATTTTCTTTCAATTCTACACATTTTGTAATAACTTATGCCATGTTAATATGATCCGAGTGAGAATGACTAACAAAATCAATGGGGGCCCCCTGGAGGTCAGGGCCCCTGGGCATGGTCGGTATTCAGCCATGATTACTACAAGTTTAGATATCTGGTTAGACTAACTACCAATCTAAAAATTGTTAGCTGACATGGGCTAATTGAGTGACTGTCAGTGACTGACATAAGATAAAAACTGCTGATGCACAACCAATTTTCGAAATTGCACCTGGTGTATTCTACTATTCTTACTCTCAATACTAACAAAGGACGCTTATGCCTGGAACTGGCCCTGCTGCAGTGCCACAGGCTCTGTTCAGTAGGGATGCTTCTGAAATGCCACCCTATTCCTGATATAGTGCAAAAAAGTAGTTGAACTGGTCAAAAGTAGTGCACTTTATAGGGAATAGGGTGCCAATTACAGTTTAGTCATTTAGCAGACGCTCTTACGCAGAGCAACTAGGGTTCAGTACCTTGCTCAAGGGCACAGACAGATATTTCACCTAGTCGGCTCAGGGGTTCAAACCAGCAACCTTTCGGTTACTGGCCCAACGCTCTTAACCGCTAGGCTAGCTGCCGCCAATTCTGAGTAATAATTCAAAGAGATATTAGAGATAAAGATAATTTTAGAGTGAGATTCACTGCAGTGCCACAGGCTCTGTTCTTTTCCCTCAGCTCCATTCAGGTGTGAACTCGGCTAGGCGAACCGAACGAGTGTTCTCGCATACTCCCTTAAAATACCTTTGCTTGAAAAAGGAGAAAAAGGTGGCAATAGTACTGTTTGTCCATCTTGAGATGCCGTAGCCAGTATACGCTTCCTCAAAATAGTCCGAATTAATCTAAGATAACTCAAGAAATCTATCATTAATTTTTACATTTTTGTTGAGGAGATCTTAGTCGCGCAGTTTTTCTCAAGTGAAAGAATTTGCATGAAAATGATTAATCTCTCGTCGAATGACAACAAACAATTAATTGAGGAATCCCTACTGTTGACCAATCACAGACAAAGGATCGTAGACTTCGTCTACCGACTTCGGCTTGCCTCGAGAAACATTTTTGTGTGCACTAACAGCCGAAGACCAAAACGAACAAAATGTCGTCATAATATATGCACAACCTGTTCCGAACTGTTTCCGATGGGAAGCCTGTGAACGCCTTTAGAGTCCTCCCAACCAGGAAAAACTCTGGGCCCAGGTACAGTGGGGAAAAAAAGTATTTAGTCAGCCACCAATTGTGCAAGTTCTCCCACTTAAAAAGATGAGAGAGGCCTGTAATTTTCATCATAGGTACACGTCAACTATGACAGACAAATTGAGAAAAAAAAATTCAGAAAATCACATTGCTGGATTTTTAATGAATTTATTTGCAAATTATGGTGGAAAATAAGTATTTGGTCACCTACAAACAAGCAAGATTTCTGGCTCTCACAGACCTGTAACTTCTTCTTTAAGAGGCTCCTCTGTCCTCCCCTCGTTACCTGTATTAATGGCACCTGTTTGAACTTGTTATCAGTATAAAAGACACCTGTCCACAACCTCAAACAGTCACACTCCAAACTCCACTATGGCCAAGACCAAAGAGCTGTCAAAGGACACCAGAAACAAAATTGTAGACCTGCACCAGGCTGGGAAGACTGAATCTGCAATAGGTAAGCAGCTTGGTTTGAAGAAA
The DNA here is from genome assembly GCF_020615455.1 of Coregonus clupeaformis. NCBI lineage: Eukaryota > Metazoa > Chordata > Actinopteri > Salmoniformes > Salmonidae > Coregonus > Coregonus clupeaformis. The sequence continues at coordinate 3,391,855 of NC_059207.1, forward strand.
TCAACTGTGGGAGTAATTATTAGGAAATGGAAGACATACAAGACCACTGATAATCTCCCTCGATCTGGGGCTCCACGCAAGATCTCACCCCGTGGGGTCAAAATGATCAAAAGAACGGTGAGCAAAATCCCAGAACCACACGGGGGGACCTAGTGAATGACCTGCAGAGAGCTGGGACCAAAGTAACAAAGCCTACCATCAGTAACACACTACGCCGCCAGGGACTCAAATCCTGCAGTGTCCCCTGCTTAAGCCAGTACATGTCCAGGCCCGTCTGAAGTTTGCAAGAGTGCATTTGGATGATCCAGAAGAGGATTGGGAGAATGTCATATGGTCAGATGAAACCAAAATATAACTTTTTGGTAAAAACTCAACTCGTCGTGTTTGGAGGACAAAGAATGCTGAGTTGCATCCAAAGAACACCATACCTACTGTGAAGCATGGGGGTGGAAACATCATGCTTTGTGGCTGTTTTTCTGCAAAGGGACCAGGACGACTGATCCGTGTAAAGGAAAGAATGAATGGGGCCATGTATCGTGAGATTTTGAGTGAAAACCTCCTTCCATCAGCAAGGGCATTGAAGATGAAACGTGGCTGGGTCATTCAGCATGACAATGATCCCAAACACACCGCCCGGCAACGAAGGAGTGGCTTCGTAAGAAGCATTTCAAGGTCCTGGAGTGGCCTAGCCAGTCTCCAGATCTCAACCCCATAGAAAATCTTTGGAGGGGAGTTGAAAGTCCGTGTTGCCCAGCGACAGCCCCAAAACATCACTGCTCTAGAGGAGATCTGCATGGAGGAATGGGCCAAAATACCAGCAACAGTGTGTGAAAACCTTGTGAAGACTTACAGAAAACGTTTGACCTGTGTCATTGCCAACAAAGGGTATATAACAAAGTATTGAGAAACTTTTGTTATTGACCAAATACTTATTTTCCACCATAATTTGCAAATAAATTCATTAAAAATCCTACAATGTGATTTTCTGGATTTTTTTTCTCAATTTGTCTGTCATAGTTGACGTGTACCTATGATGAAAATTACAGGCCTCTCTCATCTTTTTAAGTGGGAGAACTTGCACAATTGGTGGCTGACTAAATACTTTTTTTCCCCACTGTAGGTCAGGAAAAGGAAAAACTCTGGGCCCTGGTTGGAAAAACTCCTGGCTCTATCCACGGTGCATCGCCCCCTACTGAAGCCAACAAATGCATGTTGAAGTATAACTTAACACACAGGGAATTTGGATGTACTAAAAGACACTGTCAGACCAATCCTAGTTTGCGTGTAAGAGTTTGTTAGTAGGCAGGTTAAAAAAACCTGATATAAATACTGTATGTCTGTGTGTCAGTGTTTAGAAGTGTGTGATAAGCAGGCAGAAAATGAAACAATTTTTTTCAAACACACACACACACACATACACACACAGACACACACACACACACACCTACACACAGACATACTACTCACACACACCATTCACCATCCTCCCCCTGTTCTCGTGGGTGTCGGAGTGAGAAATTAAATGTTTCTGATGAGAAACTTTTTCACTCCTACCTTAGCTTCCTCCTCCTCCCTCCTCTCCATTCTTTAATTTATTCATTTATTTATCAACCAATAATTTATTCAGTCAGAGAAATTAACAGTTGTGCAGCCATGTGTGCTCCCTGCTGCCACCTACACACAGAAATGAGGATCGAAGAGGGACCGACATACAGTACAGGGGTGCACACACACTCAAGTAAGTAAAAGTTCATTTTGTTGCTGTGTGTGTGTGCGTGCGTGCGTGTGTGCGTGTGTGTGTGTGTGTGTATGTCGCAGTATCCATCAACAGGGATAAGAATACCCATGGGTCAAAACTGATGCAATGTAAGCAATATAACGGGTAATTTCCTTACTCACAGCTGTACTTTACTGTCAAATACACACAAACACTTGAGAGCCAGATCCATAATTTAAAAAATATATATATATCTTCATGTTTGTATACCAATCATAAAGATAGAATTGCTTGGACCCAGTGGGGTTGTCACGATCGTCTAGAACAGGAGACCAATGCGCAGCGTTGCGAGTGAACATAGTATATTTATTAAATACTCACACGAGCAAAACAAACAAACAACGAATCCGTGACGTCTGTGGTACAACACGCACACACACGAACAAAATCCCACAACCCGAAAGGAAAACAGATAGATTAAATATGGCTCCCAATCAGAGACAAACAGCCGACAGCTGACACTCGTTTGCCTCTGATTGGGAGTCACACCGGCAAACATAGAAAATAAACCACCTAGAACACCCACCAGAGAAACCGAAAACATAGAATGAACACACCCTGGTTCAACATAATGAGTCCCCGAACCAGGGTGTGACAGTACCCCCTAAAGGCGCGGACTGTGACCGCGCCTAAATACGAGCAAAACAGGGGAGGGCTGGGTGGGCATTCTTCCTCGGCGGCGGCTCCGGCTCGGGCTTGATCCCCACTTCCTCTCCAACCCCCAAAGTACTCCTGGTCCTGTCTAGCCCCGCTGGCCGGAGCCGGACTGACGACACGCGCCCCCTGGCTTGGTGCGTGGAGCAGGAATGGACCGGAATGGGCTGGCGACGCACACCACTGACTTGGTGCGGAGAGCAGGGACGAGCCGGACAGGGCTGACGAGACGCACCACAGACTTGGTGCGGGAAGCTTGGATGGGCCGGACTGGGCTGGCGACGCGCACCGTATCCCTGGTGCGAGTGGCCGGAACAGGCCGGGTCGGGCTGGCGACGCGCACCGTATCCCTGGTGCGAGTGGCCGGAACAGGCCGGGTCGGGCTGGCGACGCGCACCGTATCCCTGGTGCGAGTGGCCGGAACAGGCCGGGTCGGGCTGGCGACGCGCACCGTATCCTTGGTGCGAGTGGCCGGAACAGGCCGGGTCGGGCTGGCGACGCGCACCGTATCCCTGGTGCGAGTGGCCGGAACAGGCCGGGTCGGGCTGGCGACGCGCACCGTATCCTTGGTGCGGGGAGCAGGCACAGGCCGGGCTGGGCTGGGGACGCGCACCACAGGCTCCATGCGAGGAACAGGAACAGACAGGACCGCACTGAGGACACACACCCCTGGCCCTACACGGGGATCAGGAACGGGCCGGACCGGACTGGTAACACACCCCAGTACCCTTGGCCGTGCCTCTACACCTTCCTTCCCCTTCGTGACCAGTGGCCCCCTTAACCTGGCGGCCCTATCTGCCAACCTCCTGCACTCCTCCAACCCGTACACCTGCTGCCCCGACGTCGTGAGCCCCCCTAAAAATTTTCTGGGGGTCTCTCCTCCCCCGTGGACCAGGCCTCCATCATTCTCGCCCAATTCTCGCTCCTCTGTTTCCAATTATCGCCCTTCAGCTCCTGGACACGCTGCTTGGTCTGGTCTTGGTGGGATTTTCTGTCACGATCGTCTAGAACAGGAGACCAATGCGCAGCGTTGCGAGGAACATAGTATATTTATTAAATACTCACACGAGCAAAACAAACAAACAACGAATCCGTGACGTCTGTGGTACAACACGCACACACACGAACAAAATCCCACAACCCGAAAGGAAAACAGATAGATTAAATATGGCTCCCAATCAGAGACAAACAGCCGACAGCTGACACTCGTTTGCCTCTGATTGGGAGTCACACCGGCAAACATAGAAAATAAACCACCTAGAACACCCACCAGAGAAACCGAAAACATAGAATGAACACACCCTGGTTCAACATAATGAGTCCCCGAACCAGGGTGTGACAGGGGTCTGAAATTAGATTAGCAATAATGACTGTATAAAATAAATAATTAAAACACTGAGCTATATTGTATGCTTAAAACATTAGGAAATTATACTATTTTATACTAATACAATTGCTCAGATAAATAAATGTTGTTCAACAAGTAATCCTTTTTTTTTTTCACAAAAAGGTAGGAGTCAAAATTATTGACACCCCTAAAGATTCTTATAACTAAAGTAGTCAAAAGTTTAGTATTTGGTACCATATTCCTAGCATGAAATGACTACTACAAGCTTGTGACCCTACAAACTTGCTGGATGCATTTGCAGTTTGTTTTGGTTGTGTTTTAGATTATTTTGTGCCCAATAGAAATTAATGGTAAATAATGTATTGTGTCATTTTGGAGTCACTTTTATTATAAATAAGAAGATCTTACCCCCAAGACATGCGAACCTTTCACCATTACAATAACAGGGGAGGTTAGCATGTCTTGGTGGTATGATCTTTGACCCTCTGTAACTTTCTCACTCATCGTTATTCACGATTCATTCAGGGTTATCCGTAGTCATGGTAGCATCCACATTAATGTAGAAGTGTTTAGAAACATTCTATTCTTATTTACAGTAAAAGTGACACTAAAATGGCACAATGCATTATTTACCATTCATTTCTTTAGGGCACAAAATAATCTGAAACAACCAAAACGAACTGCAAATGCATCCAACAAGTTTGTAGAGTCACAATCTTGATGTAGTCATTGCGTACTAGGAATATGGGACCAGATACTAAACCTTTGACTATTTATAAGAATCTTTAGGGGTGTCAATAATTTTGACCCATTACCTTTTTGAGAAAAAAGGTATTACTTGTTAAACAAAATCTCTTTCTTTGAGCAATTGAATAAGTATAAAATAATAGAATTTCCCCATTTTGTTTTAGCATACAATATAGCTCAGTATTTAAATTATGTATTTTATTTAGTCATTATTGCTCATCTTCATCAAGGGTGTCAATAATTTTGGACGCAACTGTATCTTATTCCTAATCATAAAGTTGACTGTTTTATCCCAACAACACACAACATCTCTACACACCAGACTATTCAATATCCCAGTCATCTCTACACACACATCACTCACACATCACTCACACATCACTCACACATCACTCACACATCACCCGCTGTGTGTATGTTTTTATGTACATATATTCAAATGTTTACGCTGCCCCTAGGTGAAAATACAGATCTATTGAAATGAATTGAATCCATTCCCCCTTCTCCAGAAATGAGCAGATGCCATTTTCCCACGCCCATGCCATCCCAGCGTGCCTCACTCCTAAGTGCCAGTTAGCCTGCTACCCAGTCAGTCGAGTCGACTAGCCAGAGTGGGCGGCCCTAAATCAACAAACAGACAGTATGACAGACAACCAGACGGTTATCCCCTGTCACCTCGCCACACGTCCAGGCCCGTGCCGCCCCATTAGCCAACTGTCACGTGTGGGCGGGCAGAGAGCAGACCAACTGGGCGGGGCTGGGTGATTGGCAGGTGCGTGGGCGAAGGGTGTTGTATCACGGGGGGGGGGGGTAACGTGTGTGTGTGACAGGGAAGTGTATGCGTGTGGGAATGTGGTTGGTTGCAGTGGTGGGTCCGTGGGTGGACAGGCCCTATGTGGAACATGTTGTTTCAGTTTAGTTTGGACAGGCGTCGCCTGGGCCCACCACTAGTACCAGTCTATAGGCCTTTCTCCCTACCCCAACTCCTCACTACCTACAGTACACTACACCCACTCTATTCACTGACACAATACCACAACTGCTATCGGTCCACTCTCCCTCCACCACATACTCCCACTAGTACTACTACAACTACTAGCAGTCTACAGGCCTCTCTTCTCCTACACTACATCCACCCACCTGACGGAAACAATATTACTATAAACCTATAGGTCACTAACTACCCCACTGACTGACACAAGCCCTCACCAGCCTCGGCTTGGTCTAAATGAGCTACAGTGGAACAGAAGGGTTTGGGGGGCTGTTTCAAACACTTATTGATTGCTGGGTCAGACTGTTGGACGATCAAAGCCACCAATCAAATGAGGGGGACCCAGGGGCACTGCATGGAGACGCTGGGAGTTTCTCAAGTTTCAAACATATTTGCCCTGGTGTGCGTGTGTGTATGTGTGTGTATATGTGTATGTGTGTGATCCAGCCACAACCACCTGCTCTCGCCCATGGAGACAATCCATCAGGCCAGTGATCGATGGGTTAACTCCCATGTCCAATGATCCATATTGACTTTTCCTTTCCTGGCTGGAGAGGAGAAGAGAGGCCCACAGAGAGGGACTATCACTATCATAGAGACTAGAGACCATACAGTGCATTCGGAAAGTATTCAGACCCCTTGACTTTTTCCACATTTTGTTACGTTACAGCCTTATTCTAAAACAGATTAAATTAAATATTTTCCTCATCAATCTACACACAATACCCCATAATGACAAAGCGAAAATAAGTTTTTAGACATTTTTTTTTTTTGAAAAGAACAAAAACAGAAATACCTTATTTGCATAAGTATTCAGACCCTTTGCTATGAGACTCGAAACTGAGCTCAGGTGCATGCTGTTTCCATTGATCATCATTGAGATGTTTCTACAACTGGATTGGAGTCCACCTGTGGTAAATTCAATGGATTGGACATGATTTGGAAAGGCACACACCTGTCTATATTAGGTCTCACAGTTGACAGTGCATGTCAGAGCAAAAACCAAGCCATGAGGTCGAAGGAATTATCCATAGAGCTCCGAGACAGGATTGTGTGGAGGCACAGATCTGGGGAAGGGTACCAAAAAATGTCTGCAGCACTGAAGGTCCCCAAGAACACAGTGGCTTCCATCATTCTTAAATGGACGAAGATTGGAACCACCAAGACTCTTCCTAGACAGAGCTCCAGAGCTCCTCTGTGGAAATGGGAGAACTTTCCAGAAGTCCAACCATCTCTGCAGCACTCAACCAATCAGGCCTTTATGGTAGAGTGGAACCATCCCTACGGTGAAGCATGGTCAAATCAAATCAAATCAAATTTTATTGGCCACATGTGCCGAATACAACAGGTGCAGACATTACAGTGAAATGCTTACTTACAGCCCTTAACCAACAGTGCATTTATTTTTAATAAAAAAGTAAAATAAAACAACAACAAAAAAGTGTTGAGAAAAAAAGAGCAGAAGTCAAATAAAATAACAGTAGGGAGGCTATATATACAGGGGGGTACCGGTGCAGAGTCAATGTGCGGGGGCACCGGCTAGTTGAGGTAGTTGAAGTAATATGTACATGTGGGTAGAGTTAAAGTGACTATGCATAAATAATTAACAGAGTAGCAGCAGCGTAAAAAGATGGGGTGGGGGTGGGGGTGCAGTGCAAATAGTCCGGGTAGCCATGATTAGCTGTTCAGGAGTCTTATGGCTTGGGGGTAGAAGCTGTTGAGAAGTCTTTTGGACCTAGACTTGGCACTCCGGTACTGCTTGCCGTGCGGTAGCAGAGAGAACAGTCTATGACTAGGGTGGCTGAAGTCGTTGACAATTTTGAGGGCCTTCCTCTGACACCGCCTGGTATAGAGGTCCTGGATGGCAGGAAGCTTGGCCCCAGTGATGTACTGGGCAGTACGCACTACCCTCTGTAGTGCCTTGCGGTCGGAGGCCAAGCAGTTGCCATACCAGGCGGTGATGCAACCAGTCAGGATGCTCTCGATGGTGCAGCTGTAGAACTTTTTGAGGATCTGAGGACCCATGCCAAATCTTTTCAGTCTCCTGAGGGGGAATAGGCTTTGTCGTGCCCTCTTCACGACTGTCTTGGTGTGTTTGAACCATGATAGTTCATTGGTGATGTGGACACCAAGGAACTTGAAGCTCTCAACCTGTTCCACTACAGCCCCGTCGATGAGAATGGGGGCGTGCTCAGTCCTCTTTTTTTCCCTGTAGTCCACAATCATCTCCTTTGTCTTGGTCACGTTGAGGGAGAGGTTGTTATCCTGGCACCACACGGCCAGGTCTCTGACCTCCTCCCTATAGGCTGTCTCATCGTTGTCGGTGATCAGGCCTACCACTGTTGTGTCGTCGGCAAACTTAATGATGGTGTTGGAGTCGTGCCTGGCCATGCAGTCATGGGTGAACAGGGAGTACAGGAGGGGACTGAGCACGCACCCCTGAGGGTCCCCCGTGTTGAGGATCAGTGTGGCAGATGTGTTGTTACCTACCCTTACCACCTGGGGGCGGCCCGTCAGGAAGTCCAGGATCCAGTTGCAGAGGGAGGTGTTTAGTCCCAGGATCCCTAGCTTAGTGATGAGCTTTGAGGGCACTATGGTGTTGAATGCTGAGCTGTAGTCAATGAATAGCATCATGCTGTGAGGATGTTTTTCAGCGGCAGGGATTGGGAGACTAGTCAGGATCAAGGGAAAGATGAACGGAGCAAAGTACAGAGAGGTCCTTGATGAAAATCTGCTCCAGAGCACTCAGGACCTCAGACTGGGGCGAAGGTTCACCTTCCAACAGGACAATGGACCCTAAGCACACAGCCAAGACAACGCAGGAGTGGCTTCGGGACAAGTCTCTGAATGTCCTTGAGTGGCCCAGCCATAGCACGGACTTGAACCTGATCGAACATCTCTGGAGAGACCTGAAAATAGCTGTGCAACAACGCCCCCCTCCAACCTGACAGAGCTTCAGAGGATCTGCAGAGAAGAATGGGAGAAACTCCCTAAATACAGGTGTGCAAAGCTTGTAGCGTCATACCTAAGAAGACTCGAGGCTGTAATAGCTGCCAAAGGTGCTTCAACAAAGTACTGAGTAAAGGGTCTGAATACTTATTTAAAGGTGATCAAAATAAAAACCTGTTTTTGCTTTGTCCTTATGGGGTATTGTGAGTAAATTGATGAGGGAAAAAAACAATTTAATCAATTTTAGAATAAGGCTGTAACGTAACAAAATGTGGAAAAAGTAAAAGGATCTGAATACTTTCCGAATGCACTGTAAATGCTATGGGGGGATCAGACCTACAGGGACCAGGGACCAGGGACCACTGAAAGAAGCTGTGGCTGTTGGGGGTCTGTCCCTCTGGGGGTCACTGTGGAACGATCAGTGGTAGACTGCTGGATGGATGTGACCATGCGCTACAGAGAGTAGGTTTAGGTTTTATCATACATACCACTGAAATTCATTAACATCAGTTCATTAATAATTCATAAATAACATCAATAACCTTCAACCTAACCCTAGCCCTAGAACTAAACCTTGATAATGATGATGATGATGAAGATGGGGATTAAGCTTTTCTCCCCGACTCAAAGCTCTTTACTGGACTGTAGGAACTCCCCAGCCAACCAGAACACAATTACATTACTACCGAACATCCTCAAATTGGCCTAATTAATGTCAACACAGTAAAAACCAATCATAGCGATTCTCACTGCCATGAAAATAAATGGATAATCATTGACTAATCAGAGACAGCAAGCAACCACATGGCGATGCAGTAACGAATCAGTGGCCAGCTGTTGGATGCAGCATACCTGAACAGCGCTTCTGCTGCAGTTTTATTGAACCTGGCTGGGCTGAAGACACACATATGCATACACTCATGCACACGCACACTACACACACACACCCTCTCTGTCAACCCCCCTCAACACTACTCACATCTTTCTTCCAATCCAACAGCCAGGTCCTGAGCAAGCCTATTTAGCTAATAATTATTTCATAGCAAACTTCTCTTCTCCTGTTTCCACCACTATCTTCCTCCCTCACACACTCTCTCTCACACTCTCCCTCACTCTCTCTCCCTCACACTCTCTCTCTACACTCTCTCCCTCTCAGTTCTTTCTACATATTAGACTGGATGTGTGACTGTGAACTCTTTATAAAACGTGTCCGCACTGCAAAAGGGGCTATTGACATCATAATACAATAAAAAGCAAAATAAGCATAATTATCCTGATCATTATAATTATCTACTGCCCCGAGGCACTTAATGAATTATTCATATACTGTACTGATTAATTAAATGGATAGGTGTGTGTGTGTATGTGTGTGAGTGGTGGGAGGGAGGGGCTGTGTGTATGTGTGACACAGTTGCCAATTCCCAAGCATCACTGGGACAGTAACATTTAAGGAGAGAGAGAGGGAGAGAAAGAGAGAGAGGGGGGGGGATACACTCACACGTCCTTCACTCCGGTCACAAGTGAGGACAAGCATTAAACGTCCCCAAACAGCTTTTATCTGTTTCCCACATTTAACATATAATAACCTACCCGTCACTACAAATGTAGTTGCTGAGAAATGCAAACTTGTAGTGTATTCAAGGTTTGAAAAGTTTTCTAAAGTTTGTAATTTCCACTTTAAAATGTCAGACTTGATTTGCCCTAACAAAACATTTATCAACCCCTACAAAACATTTCCATTAATTATAATACACATAATAATTCACATTTCCTGTCGCTGCATGATTATTTTCCTGGTGTAGCAAACTGACTCAAATTAAGATCCTACATCTGTATACACTCTACAGCCCTATTCAGACACACACACACACACACACACACACACACACACACACACACAGGCAGTCAAACGCTGTAATGCTGTCAGAGCCAACCCGTTTTACTGTACATTTAGTATAGCGTTATTACCTCCTTCTCTCCATATGATTATTATATCAACTCAACAGCTCTATAAATGACCTCAGCCTCCACCACCTCCTCTTCTGGGCTAGTGGTTAATATAACAGTTTAGTGTAAATGTGCGCACGCATGCACACACACACACACACACACACATTACGTTATGGTAGTCCATCGTATCAGATGATGACTTCCACTTCTGATTTAACTGGGAATTCTTTGGTGACTGTAGAGTCCAATCCGAGATCCACAAGCTTTATTGCAGTCTGTGTTGGCGGGGGCAGGCATGGTTGTATGTCTCCTGAGCTGTTTTTGCTGTTTCTTTGTGCTCCTCTCCTCCTCCTCTGTACACCGCTCTGGCAGAGCTGCCGCCAGGTGGAACGGTCGGCAGCAGCGTCCTCCAGGTCTGTGGGTTTGATGTTGAACTTCTTCAGCAACGTTTTAAGCTGGTCCCTATAGCACTTCATCTGTCCGCCTGCAGACTGCCGGCTAAGGTGTAGCTGGCCATACAGGATCTTCCGTGGCAAGCGTTCCTGAGACATTCTAATGACGTGCCCAAGCCAGCGCAGTTGGTGTTGGGTAACCATGCCCTCCATACTCTTGCAGTTGGTCTTAGCAAGTATTTCTGTATGGGGCACACGGTCGCACCAGGTGATTCCCAGGATGCGCTGCAGGCATCTTATGTGGAATCGCTCGAGCTGCTTGTTGTGGCGACTGTAAGTGACCCAGACTTCACAGCTGGAAAGCAGTGTGGTGATGCAGACGGCTTGATAGACGGCGACTGGGGTGTGAAGGTGGAGATCCCTGTTTTGTAAGACTCTGGGTCTGAGTTTCCCGAAGTCAGCTGATGCTTGCTTGATCCTGTTTTAAATTTCAAGGTTGATACTGCTGTCCTCAGAGAGAATGCTGCCCAGGTATTTGAATGACGGGACTATTGCCAGTGATTTGTGTTCAATGGTGAAGACAGGCATGGTGGGTGGAGGACTGGATCTCCATTGACAGACCACCTCTGTCTTGGTGGTGTTGATAGACAGTCCCATCCTGCTATAGACCCTCACAGCCGTTACAAGGATGGACTGAAAGTCTTCCGGAGTATGGGCCACAAGAGCACAGTCATCAGCAGACTGCAGCTCAAGAACCCGCTCCGTCGAAACCTTGGTGGTTGCTTGGAGCCTCCTGATGTTGAATAGGTTTCCATCCAGCCTGAAGTCCACCGCAACCCTGCTGCTGTCCGCAAGCTCCTTGTGGAGAAGCTGGGTGACACATAGGAGGAAGCTGTTGAAGAGTACAGGTGCCAGCACACACCCCTGCCTCACACTGATGCTTACTCCAAAGGGCACTTACTCCTGCCCTCCTATTGCCACCCGTGCAATCATCCCATCATGGAACTGGCAAAGGATGATGACAAATTTGTCTGATCAGCCACATTTGAGTAGAATGCCCCATAGTAGTTCCCTGCTCACAGTGTCGAAGGCCTTGGAGAGGTCGACAAAGGCCATGAAAAGGTCCTGATGTTGTTCACAGCACTTCTCCTGGAGTTGCCGTGCCGTGGATATCATGTCGCCCGTACTCCTGTTCTTTCTGAAGCCGCATTGTGACTCTGGCAGCAGTTCCTCTGTGATGTTGTTCACCAGCCTGTGTAGCATCACCTTGGCCAGGACCTTGCCGGCAACAGCCAGAAGAGATATCCCCCGGCTGTTGCTGCAGATGGACTTGTCACCCTTTTTCTTATAGATAGTGACAATGTTTGCATCTCGCCACTGTTGGGGGACGAGCTCCCGGTGCCAAACCTCCGTGATGTACTGGTGGAGCGTTCTGGTACAGAAGTAACCTCCCTTCTTAAGTGGCTCTGCCGGGATGCTGTCAGCACCAGGAGTCTTGTTGTTCTTGAGGGAACGAAAGCTGATAACACCTCCTGGAAGGTTGGCGAATGGTTGAGGTCTTGAATGGGTGGATGGACAGGCAGTTCTTCCAGGATGGAGTGGTCTGTAGGAGAACGCTGATTGAGTAGTGCTTCAAAGTGGTCAGCCCACCTCATCTGGATCTGGTTTTGGTCCTTCAAGAGAGTGAGACCATCAGCTGTTTTCAGGGGGGTGATGGAGCGACTTCTAGGGCCATATACAGCTTTAGCTGGTTTGTAGAAATTGTGCATGTCGTTTTTGTCAGCATAAATTGGGATTTTCTGTGCCTTATCCGTCCACCATTCATTCTGTAGAGCATGCAAGGTTGCTTGCACTTCCTTCCATGATGCTCGCCATTGCTGGCGGAGGGTAGTAGATGTGGGGCTGTTGAGAGTAGCCCTGTGCGCTTTGTGCATTTTTTCCAGTAAGGTTGTGATGGTGTCCGAGTTCTCATTGAACCAGTCCTGATGTTTCCTACCTCTGTAGCCAATGGAGTGGACCGCACACACACACACACACACACACACACACCCCGTCCCACCCCCTCCCCAAACACACACACACCCTTGATATTCCAGTAGTGTACACAGCAGTTGTATTAGTGTTGACATCACAGGGCGTTTGTAGTACAGTGGTAATGCCCATTCGCTTTATTATGCATTAGTGGTATTGTTGCCCCCTCCATTCTACCCTAATGACGTTTGGTAGGCCCACTAATCTCACTAATCAGCCTCCAGGGACCCCCACAGACCCCAGCCTGTTCCACTGAGATCAGCCTGAGCACACACAAACAGGTGCGGGCAAGCACACACACCAAGATTCTGTATGTGCACACACACACTGCACTTTACAGTGACGCCATACCGTCCAACACTTTCATATGCACAAAAACACCAGTAGAGGAAATGAACATTTAAATAAAACATACACACACACATGCTCAAATATAGTGGGGAAAAAACGTATTTAGTCAGCCACCAATTGTGCAAGTTCTCCCACTTAAAAAGATGAGAGAGGCCTGTAATTTTCATCATAGGTACACGTCAACTATGACAGACAAATTTAGACAAAAAAATCAAGAAAATCACATTGTAGGATTTTTTATGAATTTATTTGCAAATTATGGTGGAAAATAAGTATTTGGTCACCTACAAACAAGTAAGATTTCTGGCTCTCACAGACCTGTAACTTCTTCTTTAAGAGGCTCCTCTGTCCTCCACTCCTTACCTGTATTAATGGCACCTGTTTGAACTTGTTATCAGTATAAAAGACACCTGTCCACAACCTCAAACAGTCACACTCCAAACTCCACTATGGCCAAGACCAAAGAGCTGTCAAAGGACACCAGACACAAAATTGTAGACCTGCACCAGGCTGGGAAGACTGAATCTGCAATAGGTAAGCAGCTTGGTTTGAAGAAATCATCTGTGGGAGCAATTATTAGGAAATGGAAGACATACAAGACCACTGATAATCTCCCTCGATCTGGGGCTCCACGCAAGATCTCACCCCGTGGGGTCAAAATGATCACAAGAACGGTGAGCAAAAATCCCAGAACCACACGGGGGGACCTAGTGAATGACCTGCAGAGAGCTGGGACCAAAGTAACAAAGCCTATCATCAGTAACACACTACGCCGCCAGGGACTCAAATCCTGCAGTGCCAGACGTGTCCCCCTGCTTAAGCCAGTACATGTCCAGGCCCGTCTGAAGTTTGCTAGAGCGCATTTGGATGATCCAGAAGAGGATTTTGGTAAAAACTCAACTCGTCGTGTTTGGAGGACAAAGAATGCTGAGTTGCATCCAAAGAACACCATACCTACTGTGAAGCATGGGGGTGGAAACATCATGCTTTGGGGCTGTTTTTCTGCAAAGGGACCAGGACGACTGATCCGTGTAAAGGAAAGAATGAATGGGGCCATGTATCATGAGATTTTGAGTGAAAACCTCCTTCCATCAGCAAGGGCATTGAAGATGAAACGTGGCTGGGTCTTTCAGCATGACAATGATCCCAAACACACCGCCCGGGCAACGAAGGAGTGGCTTCGTAAGAAGCATTTCAAGGTCCTGGAGTGGCCTAGCCAGTCTCCAGATCTCAACCCCATAGAAAATCTTTGGAGGGAGTTGAAAGTCCGTGTTGCCCAGCGACAGCCCCAAAACATCACTGCTCTAGAGGAGATGTGCATGGAGGAATGGGCCAAAATAACAGCAACAGTGTGTGAAAACCTTGTGAAGACTTACAGAAAACGTTTGACCTGTGTCATTGCCAACAGAGGGTATATAACAAAGTATTGAGAAACTCTTGTTATTGACCAAATACTTATTTTCCACCATAATTTGCAAATAAATTCATTAAAAATCCTACAATGTGATTTTTTCTCATTTTGTCTGTCATAGTTGACGTGTACCTATGATGAAAATTACAGGCCTCTCTCATCTTTTTAAGTGGGAGAACTTGCAGAATTGGTGGCTGACTAAATACTTTTTTCCCCCACTGTATGTCTGTGGGTGGGCATCGCACACACACACATTCCACCCCCACCCCACACACACACCAAACTGGGCTTAGCTAGGGTGGCAGAGGGAGGGAGGATAGGCGTGGTCCCCAGGGGTGGTACCCAGCCCAGCCCAGCCCAGTGGGTGTATCAGTGTATCAGGGTTTAGTGTTGTAGCCCCAGGGTGGTAGGGCATTTCCTGATTAGCTAAGGGGGTGTAGGGGGGATAATGCTCTTGGCACTAAATGTAGGCCTAGGGATAGGGATTCTTCAGTAAATTATTTGTTGTTATTTAACGAGAGACGACTCATTTTCATGCACATTTTTTCATTTAGAAATACTGCACCAAAAATATTAGTTAGATGTAAAATTGCGCGACTAAGATCTCCTTGGCAAAAACGTCAAAATCAATGACAGATTTCTTGATTAATCCGGACTATGTTGAGGAAGGCTGGCTACTACGTCTCAAAATGGACAAACAGAACTATTGCCGCTTTTTTCTTGTTTTTCAAGCAAATGCCTTTTAAGGGAGTATGCTAGCACACTCGTTAGGTTCGCTTAGCTGACTTCAGCTAGCCGCCAGCCGAACTAAAGCATGCTGACGCCTTTAGGATGCTGAATTTCCTAAAAGAAATAGGTGTTTCGCCAATTTTATAGGCTATAATTACTCCTGTCTAAATACAATCATTCACCAGGTAGCATGACTTAGCAACAGAGGATCATTAGCTTTTTTTTTTTTTATAGCTGTGGATTGTTAAAAATGACAAGTGTGTAGGCCTATGCCTATTCGGGAAGACTGCAATTTGTTTAGTGCGCATGACAATACTTCTAGTTGATTTAGTTGTGTCTGTCAGTGATAAGCATCTAAAATATGTGTGAAGATAATGTGTCTTGAGTATAATTGAAAATGTTACAACAAGAAGGGAAAGGGCGTGTGGCAAAGTTATTGCCCGTCTCTCTCCAGAATGCATGCACTCAGCTCTGATTTCTGGTTGTCATAACTCATAACTCACCACCACTAAGCTGAGCTTCTCAGTCATTTTTTCTTCACCTCACACAGGAAGTCAACAAAGTCAGTTTTTTAAACATCCATTGCTAATGATATATCCTCAGTATTTAAAAAAATTATTATAATCTTTCCAACACTCCTGGCCTCGATAATCACCAAGCCTTGGTGTGAAAGAGCAAAAAATCATGATCTGATGATTCCATATATACAGTGGAAACGTCATTGAAAAAACAGCTGTCTGTCCCGAGCTCACTGGCACGAGAAAATCTGAGGGCCTGGAATAGGCTAGTTGATATAATGTTGCAAGTTCTCTAGTGACAGCTTCTGGCGACCCAGTTGATGATTTGATCCAGTGTTGCACTTCACTAGCAATAGCTAGTTACATTGCTTTCTGGAGTAACGCAGATCCAAAATGTAGGTGTTTCAGCCTAGCTCAGTGCTTTCTGTGGTGGAGGGGCAGCCAGCGGAAAATACAGGCGTTGGTAATCTTCTATAGTTGCACTGTGATTGGCTCAGTGTTCTGTCACTCTACAGGGAGAGCTAGGCAGTTCAAGCCCCTATGGATTTACATTATAAGGGCCATTCCAAGAAGCCTCAAGGTCATTGGCCAAAAATAAAATGACGTTGCTTTGATTGGACTGACCATGTCAACATCATACTTTAAGAATCTTAGCTAGCAAGCTAGACAAGCAGTCATCATCATGAATCACGTTGACAATCTACTGGCAAATACTTTTCAATCCTTGTCATGTGAAGAGAAATTATAGATAAAACGTATCGGTGCTCATCGCCATTGGACATAAACATTACACAACAAGTCGGAAATCGCATGGTTTGGAAGGAATCAGTGCCTTACTGCAAATGTTGAAAAGCAATCACTATTTTGCTTCTCCTGTCTGCTATTCAGTGGAGAGGGTGTGTGGTCCAAGTCTGGGTTAAAGGATTTAAAACATCTGTCTGAAAGAGTCTCTTTTCCGAGCTTAAAAGGATAAACATTCACACGCAACACCATGGGCCAGAAAAGGTTGAATACATTGGCCATTCTGTCAATCCAGCATTACTTCTGTCTTGTTCAAAACAACTGGAAACTCGGAACTAGGACATCTCAGACTTCAGTGAGTTCAAGACAACTGGGAGCTCGGAAAAAACGAGCTCCGACTGGGAAAATACATTTTGAACGGTCATCCAACTCGGAATTCCAAGTCGGGAACTCGGGCCTCTTTCTAGAGCTCCGACCTGAAGATCACCTTGTTTTTTTCAGAGTTCCCAGTTGTCTTGAAAGCACCATAAATCCAGAGAATGCCAGACTTTGATGACAAAGTTTGAGGACCGCCGTGCCACCTTCCTGTTCAAGTGAGCACAGCACAACAACGGTCCAAAAATGTATTGTATGCTGCTGCATAAATTATGTAATATGTCAGGGCTATATGTATACTGTAGCTAAGAAAGTAATACTAAGTGTATGTTGTGTAGTAAGCTGTTAGTAGCAAATAGTTATATTGACTTTGTCTGTCTTAGCTCACTCATTAATGTCTTAATCGAAATTATGGATTGCCTCTTATCCGCTCATCGTTCACTTATGCCATAGTTTGTACATCTCAATTGTTATCGGCCTATTGCTTATATAGGTCAATCTCATTAGCATCTTATTCATCATTTTAGGCAATGTTTGAATGATTTCATTGTTTTGCTTACTTTGTGTACTATAATTAGGTCATGAGCTTTTCTTCATGAGGAGGGATACTATATTATATCATGTTGTTGGGTCTGTAACCATGTTTGCCAGTGACAGTCTCTTCCCATTCAAATATTTGTTTTCAACAAAAAGTTCACTAATACACCCATGTAATTCCAGTTGATATTGCGAGGGTTGTTTTGTTTGCGAAATGCGTCGGTATATTTTATGTGCGTCGGTATACTTTATATAAAAGTGGATCCTCATGATTGTATTTCCCTTCCTTTTTAGAAAACTTAGGCCTAATAAAATACTTTAAATGGTAGGCTAACCTAGTCTCTCTCTCTCTCTCTCTCTCTCTCTCTGTCTCTCTCTCTGTCTCTCTCACTGTCTCTCTCACTGTCTCTCTCACTGTCTCTCTCTCTCTCTCTCTCTCTCTCTCTCTCTCTCTCTCTCTCTCTCACTCTCTCTCTCTCACTCTCGCTCTCTCTGTGTGGTGACTTAAAGAAGAGTAAAGTCAAGGCCTCAACATCTTACTGAATTTATCTGAACTAACATTATCTGAATTTCTGTTGGCGTCCATTTTGAAAGTGCTGAATGAATAGGCCTACCTCGTCGCAGCTCGTTTGCTTGCACTTGCTTATACTTAGAGCTAAGTGTTAATGACATAAGAACAAACATGATGAATTTACTGAACATACAGTTCTAAAGTTTATATACACGTAGTTTGGAGTCATTAGAACTCGTTTTTCAACCACTCCACAAATTTCTTGTTAACAAACTATAGTTTTGGCAAGTCGGTTAGGACATCTACTTTGTGCATGACACAAGTAATTTTTCCAACAATTGTTTACAGACAGATTATTTCACTTATAATTCACTGTATCACAATTCCAGTGGGTCAGAAGTTTACATACAGTAAATTGACTGTGCCTTTAAACAGCTTGGAAAATTCCAGAAAAGGATGTCATGGCTTTAGAAGCTTCTGATAGGCTAATTGATATCATTTGAGTCAATTGGAGGTGTACCTGTGGATGTATTTCAAGGCCTACCGTCAAACTCAGTGCCTCTTTGCTTGACATCATGGGAAAATCAAAAGAAATCAGCCAAGACCTCAGAAAAATAATTGTTGACCTCCACAAGTCTGGTTCATCCTTGGGAGCAATTTCCAAACGCCTGAAGGTAGCACGTTCATCTGTACAAACAATAGTACACAACTATAAACACCATGGGACCACGCAGCCGTCATATCGCTCAGGAAGGAGACGCGTTCTGTCTCCTAGAGATGAACGTACTTTGGTGCGAAAAGTGCAAATCAATCCCAGAACAACAGCAAAGGACCTTGTGAAGATGCTGGAGGAAACAGGTACAAAATTATCTATATCCACAGTAAAATGAGTCCTATATCGACATAACCTGAATGGCTGCTCAGCAAGGAAGAAGCCACTTCTCCAAAACCGCCATAAAAAAGCCAGACTACGGTTTGGAACTGCACATGGGGACAAAGATCGTACTTTTTGGAGAAATGTCCTCTGGTCTTATGAAACAAAAATAGAACTGTTTGGCCATAATGACCATCGTTATGTTTGGAGGAAAAAGGGGGCTGCTTGCAACCCGAAGAACACCATCCCAACCATGAAGCACGGGGGTGGCAGCATCATGCTGTGGGGGTGCATTGCTGCAGGAGGGACTGGTGCACTTCACAAAATAGATGGCATCATGAGGAAGGAAAATTATGTGGATATATTGAAGCAAAATCAGTCAGGAAGTTAAAGCTTGGTCGCAAATGGGTCTTTCAAATGGACAATGACCCCAAGCATACTTACAAAGTAGTGGCAAAATGGCTTAAGGGCAACAGAGTCAAGGTGTTGGAGTGGTCATCACAAAGCCCTGACATCAATCCTGTAGAACATTTGTGGGCAGAACTGAAAAAGCATGTGTGAGCAAGGAGGCCTACAAACCTGACTCAGTTACACCAGCTCTGTCAGGAGGAATGGGCCAAAATTCACCCAACTTATTGTGGGGTGAACAATTTAAGTTAAACAATTTAAAGGCAATGCTACCAAATACTAATTGAGTGTATGTAAACTTCTGACCCACAGGGAATGTCATGAAAGAAATAAAAGCTGAAATAAATAATTCTCTCTACTATTATTCTGACATTTCACATTCTTAAAATAAAGTGGTGATCCTAACTGACCTAAGACAGGGAATTTTTACTAGGATTAAATGTCAGGAATTGTGAAAACCTGAGTTTAACTGTATTTGACTAAGGTGTATGTAAACTTCCGACTTCAACTGTAAATGTAATAATGTTTGTGTATGGTTCAAAAGTCAAAACTCATTTTGGCGTTCGTTATTATTGAAGGAGAATGCGGTTCTTATCGACTTACACAAATCCACAAGGAGTCAGTAGTAACCACATTTATTTAAGCAAGTCAGCCATATCAGCTATGGTTTTTAAAAAGGCAGTAAATTAGGGTGAATGAACTGTTTCGCTGCCAGACAAGGCTCCGCTGATAGCCAGGTGTAGAGGTGGTAAGGATTCACTCCATGGTGCTGAAAGGAAAGCTGCTGTTGGGACAGCTTTATGTAGGCCCTAACAGTTTGTGGGCACTGTTTGTCACTGTTTTTGTGCAATTAATGTATTGTTTAGTGTTGTGTAGGGGCTTTGCTGGCATGCATAAAACTAAAAAAAAGTTGAGTTTGCCACACCAAGATTGACATGCTAACTGGTATCAATGTGTCTATATGGCAGAAGCTGTTGCTCTCGATCACCTTAGTTGAATTTTTACTTTTAGATGTTTATCATTTTACTTCAGATTTTATGATTAACCACGTGACAATGATTTTGAGAAACAAAAACGTTATTATTGAAATGAAACTGTTCCACGAAAATGCGCATATAAAAATAATCATAACCGGCACGCAGATCGGTAGAAATGGTAAAGTAGGATCAATTGTAAGCTTCCCCAACCTTGAAACTCACGAGCTGCCTATGGTCTTTAATATACCACCCATTAAAATAAATTGCAAGCGCGAAATCAAAGGCCAGTCCAACTGATTCGTTCTGGCGCCGGCCCTGCAAGGGAGGGAGACAGGGGGAGACAGGGGAGACAGGAGATGTATCGGGGGATGTAGAGGGTAAACAAGGGACATTTCGACAGGAGAGGTATCGGGGGATGTAGAGGGTAAACAAGGGACATTTCAGGGGAGATGGAGGGAGAGACAGGGGAGAAGTAGGCGAGACCAGGGGGGATAGAGCAGGAGTGGGGGGATAATGCTCTTGGCACTAAAGCCTCATTACAAGCATTGTGTCCTCCCCAGCCAGCCAGCCAGCCAGCCAGCCAGCCAGCACCACTACCACTAACCCCCTCCAGCTGGAGCCACTGACTGACAGACTGGCAGACTGGCACTTAAATGCCCAGGTGGCACAGGAAACCCTGGAACCACTCCCAGACTGGCAGGGCTATGGTGCAGACACACACAAGTGCGAATACAAGGAATATGCACACACACATTCACGAATACACACACGGAGAAAGGCAGGCACGTACACACACAAGCAGGGATGCACACACGCACGGATGTGCGCATACACACACTCATCACCAACACACAATAAATCCAAACACTCAACCACACACTCCCCACCTTCTCGCAATTAACACTGGGCCAGTAGCTGGAGGCAGCAGAGGAAATTAGGTTTTGGTGGATGGGAGGGGGGAGGAGAAGGGGTTGAAAGGGGGAGAAGGATTAGGGAGGTGGTGGGGGTTATGGTTGGGAGAATATAATGTGTGGTATGAAACTATGCACCCACGTCAGGTAATCATTATGGTGTGCCCACATAAAGCTGTTCCCACACTTCCCTTGATGTCTGAGAGAGAGAGGGAGAGTCTAATTTCTTTCTTTCTCGCTCTTTCTTTCTGTCTCTCTCTGCCCCTTTCTCTTCTATTTCTTCTCCCCTGTCTCTCTCTCTCTCTCCTTCTCTCCTTCTCTCTTTCTCCCTCCCTCATCCTGAAACCAGGAGTTAGTTCTTCTCGTCTCACTCGGTCGTTGTTGTGCTGTCATACTAAATTAATCTGATACATAACTTGACCCTTGACACAATTAAACAGGGGAGTTAACACACTGGCTGTCCTCTAAAGGAGAAGTTGAACTAGTGTTGTTTATCCTCAGCATGTGTTTTGTCTCAGAGTCATTTAGACTACTTCATTAGTTTACCCTACACAAGACTCCTTTTTGGATATTGTGTAAAGAATTCCCATAAAGTATAGGCCTATCATCGACTTTAGTGATGTTCCTTGTAGGACTATTCAATGTATTTCAGTATCATTGGATCATGTGTTTAATCTTATTTATTTCAATGACATCATCCCTGGGGGTGCATGGTTGGTCCTGTGGGGCTTTCCCCTTCATGTCCTCTCCAGTGTTCTGGGGGACGCCATACTGCTGGCCTGGCCAGTGTCCTGACTGACTGACTGACTGACACCCAGTGTTCTGGGGGAGGCCATACTGCTGGCCTGGCCAGTGTCCTGACTGACTGACTGACTGACACCCAGTGTTCTGGGGGAGGCCATACTGCTGGCCTGGCCAGTGTCCTGACTGACTGACTGACTGACACCCAGTGTTCTGGGGGAGGCCATACTGCTGGCCTGGCCAGTGTCCTGACTGACTGACTGACTAACGCCCAGTGTTCTGGGGGAGGCCATACTGCTGGCCTGGCCAGTGTCCTGACTGACTGACACCCAGTGTTCTGGGGGAGGCCATATTGCTGGCCTGGCCAGTGTCCTGACTGACTGACACCCAGTGTTCTGGGGGAGGCCATACTGCTGGCCTGGCCAGTGTCCTGACTGACTGACTGACTAACGCCCAGTGTTCTGGGGGAGGCCATACTGCTGGCCTGGCCAGTGTCCTGACTGACTGACTGACTGACACCCAGTGTTCTGGGGGAGGCCATACTGCTGGCCTGGCCAGTGTCCTGACTGACTGACTGACTGACACCCAGTGTTCTGGGGGAGGCCATACTGCTGGCCTGGCCAGTGTCCTGACTGACTGACTGACTGACACCCAGTGTTCTGGGGGAGGCCATACTGCTGGCCTGGCCAGTGTCCTGACTGACTGACTGACTAACGCCCAGTGTTCTGGGGGAGGCCATACTGCTGGCCTGGCCAGTGTCCTGACTGACTGACTGACTGACTGACACCCATGCGTCCCTATAGACTCCCTCCCTCCCCTCCCTCTGTGCCTTTCGGTGGCAGATGGGTACTGTGTGTGACAGAAAGGTCATTAGTTCACATCCACATAGGAAGAGGAGGGGTAAAGGGGGGGGTATTTGGGCATGACAGGGGTAGTGTGGGGACAGATTTAGTCATGGGTGGGGTTGGAGAGGGGAGGTTGTGAAGGGGGAGGTTTTGGCAACAGGGTGGGGATGAGGGAGGTAGGAGGGGTTTGAAGTGGGGTAAGAGGGGGACATGTTTAGTCATGGTTGGAGGGGGATATGGGGTAAGGGAAATTTGGGAAATGGGGAAATTTGGGAAATGGTTTGTCACCCCCTACTGTTGTGCCTCTGGGTAACAGACATGACATGGGGCGTCTTGTGCATGACTCTGTCTGTGTGACCGTGTGTGTCATGCGTGTTTCTCTGAAAGTGTATTCGTTACTGTCTGTGTGTGTTTCTGTGTGACTATTTGTTTGTGTGAATGTGTGTATTGAGTCTGACTGTGTGTACTAGGTCCTTGTGTATGTGTGTGTGTGTGTGTCTACACGCAACTGTGTGTGTATGCGTAACTATGTGTGTGTACACGTGTGTGTGTGTGTTTGTGTGTGTGTTTGTGTGTGTGTGTGTGTGTGTGAGTATCTGTGAGATAAAGGCCTGGGGGCACGCTCATCAACACAGACACACAGATTTGCATAATGAAATTCCCTCTCTCTCTCTCCCTCTCTCACAGCCAGAGGAAAAACAAGGTCCTTAACCAACCCTTAAAAACACCTACGTGAATACAACAAAGAGAGAAAAACTCTGTTCCTCATACTCCACATGACAGCTACAGTACACACAAGGGTTTTGGAGTGTGTGTGTGTTTATTTATTGGTACGTTAAGTGTGAAGGCATTACCTCTCCTCTGTCTCCCCATATCAATGACTTGAATTCTCCGAGACATCTCAATGCCTATAATCTGTGTGTGTGTGTGTGTCTTTGTTGTGTTATGCGTCGTATTTGCATGCCATGTCTGCCTGTCTGTGGGGGTGTATGAGTGTCTACCTGTCTCTGTGTATGTGTGTGTATTTGAAGGCCTCAGTCGTGTGTGTGTGAGCATCAGTGCGTTCGTGCATCCCAGCCATATCAGTGTATCTGTCACCATAGATGAAAGCAGGCCAGGATGTATGCATGTGTGAGACAAGAAGACCCATATAGCTGGTGTTTGTGCGTGTGTCTGCTGTAATATGGCATGGATCAACTGAAAGGAGAGGAAGAGAGGGGGGAGAGATAACGGGTCGATAGAGGTGTGAGGGCACGGAAGGAGAGAGCGAGGGAGCGAGGGAGGAGAAGGAGGGAGGGAAAGGTTTTGGACACGCATCATTTTCTCTGCAAAGGAACCTGGCAGCTGTTTTGTGAGAAAGAGAGAATGAGAGATAGAGAGAGAAGAGAAGAGAGGGAGAAGGAGTGAGAGAGAGAGAGAGAGAGCTAGTAAAGGAGGAGGCAGAGGAAGAGGGGATGGGGGAAGGAGAGGGAGGGGTGAAGGGGAGTTGAGTTTGGGTGACTGTGAAAGCATCAGAAAGAAAGTGTCCTTCAACCCATTGTGGAGCAGGAGAGAAGAAGGGAAGGAGGGGAGGAGGATAGAGTGATTTAAAAAAAAGAAGTGGAATCCATACAAAGGCCACCTGTTTCATTCTGGAAATAAACTAAAGAATACAGTCTGGCATGTCAACAAACAAAAACTAAAGAACTCTTACATTCGACTGGTTTTAGGAACCGTTTCCTCTTACTCTGGCAACACAGGTACAACAGAGAGCTTCAACAACACAGTCCTCATTTTGGTAAGGAGAGAAAACAAAGGTAAGAGTGTTGAAAATGATATGACTGTGGATCAAAGGTGCTCTTTGGAAGGGGCTCAAGCACACATTCAACATATTTCCAAGGTACACTTCAGTCTTGGGTTTGTGCCTTGGCAATTCGCCCTACAGTTATACAGAGTCCCATTGGAGGTAAATGGTTGTTTTCTGCTAGTGAGCGGTATGTGTACTCATCTACCTCTTAGCAGAGTGCATAACCTGCATCACTTTAGATACTCTTGTCCTGATACTACAAAGCACTCACGACTCCATGTCACCCTGTCCTCTGGAAAATCGATCATTTTACAAGAGTATGCCCCTGTGTGCTTTCAAAGCAAAATCCTAACCCCATCACCACTCAGCACACCCTTCCCCTCTTCAGTCCCTCAAAATACACACAACCGCATCTTGGGGCAAAGTGTGATGAACACCTTTGTCTGTAGCCCAGCTGCAGAGTATGAGGTGCCACTCCTCCCCTCACACACACACACACACCAAACACACAAACACACGCCTATTGAATGAGTACTGAAGCAGTGTGGGGTTTTGACAGTAGTGATGTCATTGGTACAGTGAGTCATTGGGCCCCTCTGCTCCGTTGGCCCCTTACCCACCACAGCCAACACACACACATGCACACACCAATACTGGGCCTTGTGTTCTGTTTCCTTTGGCAACGGAAGTTCACAGTGTTTATGAGTGTGCCTAGACAAAACAAATATCCTTCCTCTAGCCCCCATCCCTCCCTGTCTCCCAGCACTGTCTCCCAGCACTCTCCCTCTCTCACTTTCTGTATCCCTCTCCCTGCCTCCATCTCTCTCTCTTTCTGTATCCCTCTCCCTGTCTCCATCTCTCTCTCTTTCTCCTCCCTCCATCTCCCTATCTTTCTGCTAGTCCTTCTCTCTCTCCTTCTCTCTGCCTGGTTTGCAGGCTACCACGGCTGACCGCCCCTCTGGGGACACTATTCTGCAGGGCCTATTGTTCGCCCTGACAGCGTTTGTTGTGGGGAGAGAAAGAGAGACCCCCTAGCCTGCACCCCTTCTCTCCCCCTTCTCTCCCCCTCCTCTCCCCTCCTCCCTCCCCTCACACACATTCCACAAGCGGGGAGGTCAAAGGGTGCAGCTGCCTAAATAAAGAGAACAGGGGTGATTCCTTCACTTTCTTCCCCTTTTTTGCTGTTTTGACAGAATGAGACAGAGGGACAGAGAAATAGGCAGGCAGAGAGAGAGAGATAGAGAGAGAACAAGAGAGAGAGAAGGGGGGGAGGCCAGATTTGTTTGGGCACTGTGTTTTGTTTAGATGTTGTTGCCCTCTGCTAAAACCACAAACAAACTGTTGACTGTAGACACAACTGATGTCAACACTAACAGTGGCATTCATTCACTAACACTTTTAGCAAGCATGTAACAAACACAAATCAAAAACAGTTAATTAGCACTAAACCCATTGAAATAAGGAAAGACTCTCTGCATTTTGTTTTTCAATAAAAGTGTTATAAATTAAGGGCTGGATTCAATCCGTATCGCAGAAGTATCGCTGAAAATCCGCGTTGTAGCTCGAATTAAATTTAAAGGCATTATTCCCGCGTTCTCCGAGACTGCATTCATGGTAAACGCTGCATATGCTGGCTCAATCGGAAATTACCTTTACATTTTAACGCTGATCTTCCGCGATACTTCTGCGATACAGATTGAATCCAGCCCTAAATGTATTATTATTATTAGACATGAGAAAAGGCCTGTAGAAACTACAGTAGAAGAGAAGTATGTTGATGTTCAAAGTATTACAAAGGGAACACCCTGATAACTAGATCCTTGAACTAACACCATTCTAACCACCGTTTGTTTTGTTTTTCATTGGAATTTGTCATGAAATGTACAGTATGTCTGTGAGTACGTGAGAGAGAGAGACAGAGAAAGAGAGAGAAAAAAAAAGAGATAGAGAGAGTGAGTAAGAGAGATAGAGAGAGGGAGAAAGAGTGATTATGAGAGAGAGAGCAGAGGAGAGAGAGAGAGAGAGAGAGTAGGAGACATAGAGAGAGGGAGAAATAATGATTACGAAAGAAAGATAGAGAGAGAGAGGGGGGAGAGAGCGAGAGAGAGAGAGAGAGAGAGAGAGAGAGAGAGAGGGAGAGAGCGAGAGAAAAAAAATAGATAATATATATACTGTATGCTGTATGCAATGAGAGTCTACTTCAACATCTCTGAATCTACCGGCAAAGTGTAATTGAACAGAACCTTCTTCGTTCTCTCCTTGTGACCCGAGGGACTGTGTGTGTGTGTGTGTGTGTGTGTGCAGGTGTTTGTGTGTAAACATGAGTTGTTTGCGTTGTTGTGACAAAGCTGTGGAATATGAAACTCTTCCGTGCTTTAATCAGGCGATGGCAGCGGTATCACCCAGGAATATTAACAAGTTAATCATCTGAAATTAACAATGACATCCCCTCCAGCAACGCATGCACACACATATACACTCTCTCTCTCTTTCTCTCTCTCCTTCTGAATCTGCATATCCCTCATTTACTCTAGAGTCTACATCTCTTCTCTCTGGACCATTTTCCTATTTCTCCCTACTCCTCCCCTTCACTTCAAATCTCTCGCTTTCCCCCCTTCTCTCTTTCTCACCCTTCCATCAGTTCTATATTTACAGATCCCAGCTGTCCCATGACCAGGTCTGTTATTAACTGTAACACTGGAGTTGGAGAGAGAGAAAGAGAGAGAGGAAAAGATGGAACGAGAAAGAGAAAGACAGACATGGTGACAGAAAAAGAGAGAGAAAGAGAGTAATGGACAGAGGAACTCTCCACTGTGTGTCAAGGTGAGTGAAATATGACAGCAAAACTGAGGATGGCCATTCCCTTCCTGTCAGTTACTCAACCCCAGCTCAGCATGTACTGTCAGCCTACAGGTCTAATCACAATCACACAGAGAGAGGATCACAAATACCACATCCAACCACACTGTGTGACCTCTGACCCCTTGCTGTCTGTCTGCTCAATTCTTACCTTGACATTTCACATTTCACATTTACATCAGGTGGAGGCCACCCAATCTCCTCTCTATCTCATCCGTCTTCCTCTTTCTCGCTCTACATGTGTCTCTTGCGCTCACCCCCCCCACACTCTACTCCCCCTCTCATCTCTCTCTCTCCCTTTCTCTGCCTTCTAAAGAACTTGGCATACAGTGCCTTCAGAAAGTATTCACACTAGTGATGCCCGGGTTGACTCATAACCCGCAGTACCTGCGGTTATATCTGCGGTGCAGGCAGGTTTTGGGTCATTAAATATTGGGTGGATGAAGGTTCAAGTGGCAGGCATGTTGAAAAAATAGAAAAACAATAACTTAAAAAATCATTGTGCAATTTATATCTATAGGCTACATTGAGGTTTTTATTTCATTATTTTAGGCTATCTGGCATTAGCACGTAAGCCTAAGCTTTAGGGCTTAACTGTACGCACGCCAAAGAGCCTACACACCAATCGCCAAATGCTTTTGGGAACGGGCTGAACAAGTTAATGTCGATCCACGGAGACAAAAAGGACAATGTCAGAGTTTAATTCAATAAGAGAAAAGCTGCGAAATGAAGAGTTCAAAATAAAGATGTTTGGGAAAGATTTGGTGAAGTGGTAAAAGAGGATGATAGTAGTGCCGGCTATGTTATGTGTGATGATTGTGAGGCGCTATACAAATTCGTAAGTCTGGGAAACTGGGACTTCAAATAGGCCGATGGCAGGTTGCAACAGTACGTAAAGGAAACTGCCTACTATTCAGATGGGTTAAATGGAAACTGAAATTTGGACACTGACTGTAGGTCTTTAACCTCTCACATAGTCTTAATATTAACTCCTGCAGAATTAAGCATTTCTTGCAGTAAAATGATAGTCCTACACCATATATAAGCAACATTTTGACTCGGAACAGGAGTAGAGAAATATGATTTCCTTCTTTCAGCATCTTGAGAGAATATGAATGCGCAGTTAGATACGGTCTATAGAGGTGCTATCTTTATCAGCATCATAAAAGCCGATAGCATTTTTTATGTGGTTGAAATACTATCAAAGCCAAACTGAAATCTTATCAGAAACATGTTGGGTCATTTTCACAGCTTTCTATTTCCTTTCAACCGGTCAAACTGATATAATTTGGACATTTTGTTATG
Organism: Coregonus clupeaformis; assembly: GCF_020615455.1. NCBI lineage: Eukaryota > Metazoa > Chordata > Actinopteri > Salmoniformes > Salmonidae > Coregonus > Coregonus clupeaformis. Next base: position 3,420,573 of record NC_059207.1, read on the forward strand.
GCATTTTCTTCCCGGTCTTTGCTTTGCGAAAGAAGCAGAGATGACAGAGAAAACTTTACCGATGTCAACTAGATTGAAGCATTCATTCTATTGATTTATGACATTATTCTGGTGAGCAAGGGATTATTTAGTATTGTAGGGCAACAAACAGTATAATGACAGAAGAGAAGCCACATGTATCTAATTATAGACAAGTTGACTAACAAATAGCCTACCAAAATGTCGGAAATTATAAGCAGAAACATATCCATATTAGGCTAAAGAAATCCTGCACCCCCTGTCAAAAAATGAAGCCTACAGCGCATTTTCTATAAATGACATTTAAATGAAATTATGGGCAGAAAGACAAATTCAACTCCATCTTTCATCGAATCAGATGGCTTATTCATCACAAAACCATTTGATGTTGCCAATTATTTTAATGATGACTAAATTGGCAAAGTGGGCAAACTTATGCAGGAAATGCCGACAACAGTGAGCCATTGTATTCATGCATAAAAAAAAAATAATAATTAAAGAAAATCATTGTAAGTTGAATTTTAAAGTTAGTGTGGGAGAGGTGGAAAAATTATTGTTATCAATCAATAATGACAAACCTCCTGGCATTGACAACTGATATGGAATGCTACTAAGGATGGTAGCTGATTCTATAGCCACTCCTATCTGTCATATCTTTAATCTGAGCCTAGAGGAAAGTGTTTGTCCTCAGACCTGGAGGAAAGCCAAAGTCACTCCGCTACCCTAGAGTGGTAAAGCAGGCTTTACTGGTTCTAACAGCAGACCTATCAGCTTTCTGCCAGCTCTTAGCAAACTGTTGGAAATTTTTTTTTTGACCAAATACAATGCTATTTCTCTGTAAAGAAATTAACAAAATACTTTCAGCATGCTTATAGAGAAGGGCACTCAACATGTACTTCACTGACACAAATGACTGATGATTGGTTGAAAGAAATTGATAATAAGAAGATTGTGGGAGCTGTACTGTTAGATTTCAGTGCAGCCTTTGATATTATTGACCATAACCTGTTGTTGAGAACTTATGTGTTATGTGTTATCCCCGTGTAGCTCAGTTGGTAGAGCATGGCGCTTGCAACACCAGGGTTGTGGGTTTGATTCCCACGGGGGGCCAGTATGAAAAAAAAAGAAATGAAAAAAAGAAAGAAATGTATGCACTCACTAACTGTAAGTCGCTCTGGATAAGAGCGTCTGCTAAATGACTAAAATGTAAATGTTATGGCTTTTCAACATCTGCCATATCATGGATTCAGAGCTATCTATTTAATAGTAATCAGAGGGTTTTCTTTAATGGAAGCTTCTCTAATGTCAAACATCTAAAGTATGGTGTACCGCAGGGCAGCTCTCTAGGCCCTCAACTCTTTTCTAGTTTTACCAATGACCTGCCACTGGCATTAACAAAGAATGTGTGTCCATTTATGATGATGATTCAACCATATATGCGTCAGCAACCACAGCTAATGAAGTCACTGAAACCCTTAACAAAGACTTGCAGTCAGTTTTGGAATGGTTGGCCAGTAATAAACTGGTCCTGATCATCTCTAAAACTAAGAGCATTGTATTTGGTACAAATAATTTGTACGTTTTAGACCTCAGCTGAATCTGGTAATGAATGGTGTGGCTGTTGAACAAGTTGAGGAGACTAAATTACTTGGTGCTACCTTAGATTGTTAAACTGTCATGGTCAAAACATATAGATTCAAGTCTGTCTGTAATAAAGAGATGCTCTGTTTTTTTGACACCACAGTCCACAAAGCAAGTCCTGCAGGCTCTAGTTATTAAATCAAATCTATATTAGCGGGTTAGGGTCGGGTGCGGGCCTCACTTTAACACATACGGTGCCTTCAGAAAGTATTCATACCCCTTGACTTATTCCACATTTTGCTGTCTTACAGCCTGAATTCAAAATAGATTTTTACATCTACACACAATACCCCATAATGACAAAGTGAAAACATATTTTTAGAAATGTTTGCAAATGTATTGAAAATGTAATACAGAAATATCTAATTTATATAAGTATTCATACCCCTGAGTCAATACTTTGTAGAAGCACCTTTGGAAGTGATTACAGCTGTGAGTCTTTCTGGGTACGTCTCTAAGAGCGTTGCACACCTGAATTGTGCAACATTTGCCTATTATTATTTTCAAAATTCTTCAAGCTCTGTCAAATTGGTTATTGATAATTGCTAGACAGCCATTTTCAGGTCTTGCCATAGATTTTCCAAGTAGATTTAAGTCAAAGCTGTAACTCGGCCACTCAGGAACATTCAATGTCTTCTTGGTAAGCAACTCCAGTGTAGATTTGGCCTTGTGTTTTAGGTTATTGTCCTGCTGAAAGGTGAATTAAACTCCCAGTTTCTGGTGGAAAGCAGACTGAACCAGGTTTTCCTCTAGGATTTTGCCTGTGCTTAGCTCCATTCCGTTTCTTTTTTACCCTGAAAAACGATTACAAGCATACCCATAACATGATACAGCCACCACTATGCTTGTAAATATGGAGAGACGTACTCAGTAATGGGTTGTATTGGATTTGCCCCAAACATAACACTATTGTATTCATGACAAAAAGTTAAATCTAACACAACACATCACTGAGTACCTCTCTTCATATTTTCAAGCATGGTGGTGGCTGCATGTTATGGGTATGTTTGTTATATGCAAGGACTATGGAATTTTTTGGGATTAAAATAAACGGAATAAAGCTAAGCACAGGCAAAATCCTAGAGGAAAACTTGGTTCAGTCTGCTTTTCAACAGACACTGGGAGAAAAATTCACCTTTCAGCAGGACCATGACATTGAATGTTCCTGAGTGGCCTAGTTACAGAGACTTACCCAGAAAGACTCACAGCTGTAATTGCTGCCAAAGGTGATTCTAACATGTATTGACCCAGGGGTGTGAATACTTATGTAAATGAGATATTTCTTATTTCATTTTCAATACATTTGCAAAAATATGTAAAAACTTGTTTTCACTTTGTCATTATGGGTTATTGTGTGTAGATGGGTGAGAAAAAAATAATATTTAATACATTTTTTAATTCAGGCTGTAACACAACAAAATGTGGAATAAGTCGAGAAGTATGAATACTTTCTGAAGGCACTGTATTAATCATTCAGCCGCCATAATCATACGATCCCCACTCCGGGCCTTTGATATGCAGATTCTCAAGTACCTTTATACGATTTACAGAGAAGCGAGGGAACGTCTCCCTCCATCGTTGACCTTCGCCTATCCCCATGGCAACGCCGTCTTAGCGTGATTGTTTAAGCAGAAAGTCAAGTGGGCCAATCCTTGGGTTTTAACTTGCCGCCGAAGATGTGTGTGTGTGTCAGATTTTCAAAATCTAATTTAGGGGATTATCCGTCTATTGATTTCACTTAAAGTGATATTTTTTTGCTGGTATTATAAAGTAACAGTGACAAGACAACACACACACTGAGAAAGTAACAGTGATCGTCGTCGTGTGAGGCTTTCCTTCCTCAGTGGGACTGGAGGAAGCTCAGCCGTCTCGCTTGGGAGACCAGTGTGTGTGCGTGTGTGTGTTGACGCATGTGTCTATGTGTATTTGCATGATAATGTGTGTTGTTGACGCATGCGTCTGTGAGTGTGTGTGTTTATGCATTTGTGTGTGTGTGTTCACGCTGCATAGCTATCGATCATCCTCATAAAGCATTAATATTTATCTTGGTGCATTGAGCTTGAACAGATTACCAGAGAAATGATAACCATGAAATGATAAGACCACAGGAGTCCCACTAAACAGCCCTTCAATCCTCATATATAACGGAACCTAACTCATTGCAGGGCTAACAGGAGTAAATGAGCTGTTTTAGCCGTGGAATACATTAGCATTTGCTGTTTTAGTGCTTAGCGGAAGCTAACTGATTAAAAGGCTGACAGGAATACAATAACATTAGCAGTTTTAGCAGTTAGCAGAAGCTAACAGAAGATAACTCATTGAAGCCTTGGAATATATTATCATTAGCCATCTTAGCGGTTAGCCATTTCCTTTTTCTAAATGTTTACCTGACCTAACCTCCATTGTACTTGGCTTTGGTGAAGCCAATAAGTTGCCATGGTATGGTCAGCGTAAAGTAACCTCTCATTACCTAAATACCATGCTTCATGTGTCTGTGTGCATGTGACCCAACAGGTTTTCATGGCACGATCAGTATAAGCCCTCATTACCTAGTTAAATACCACACGCTTTGCGTCTGTTCCGACAGTGTGTGTGATGTGTGGTTGTGTGTGTGTGACAGTGTGTAATCTCCTCTCACAGGCCACAGATCAAACAGTGTGTCGCAGCTGCCTGGTCAACTCTCCCTAGGCCACCCTGGTGATCCTCTGTCTGTGTGTGTGTGTGTCTGTCAGTCTGTCTCGGTTCCAATCTGCTGGAGCTACCAGACGCCAACAGTTGCCGTGGCAATGAACCAAAGGGAGCGAGAAAGAAGGAAGGAAGAGAGATAAAGAAAGAAAGACAGACAGAGGGAGGGAGGGAGGGAGGGAGGGAGGGAGGAGGGGGAGAGAAAGGTAAGGGGGATAGAGGAGAGAAGGGAGAGAAATTAGAGGGGGAGAGGGCAATATAGAGGAACAAGGGGACAGACGGAGGGAGTTGGTACAGAATTTAAGAAATAGACAGACAAAGGGAGTTGGTACCGAATGGGGGAAAGAGAGAGAGAAAGGAAGTTTGTACATAATGGGAGAGAGAGAGAGAGAGAGAGAGAGAGAGAGAGAGAGAGAGAGAGAGAGAGAGAGAGAGAGAGAGAGACCTTACCGTGAAATGCTTACTTACAAGCCCTTAACCAACAATGCAGTTCTAGAAATAGAGTTAAGAAAATATAATAGAATACAAAGAGAGAGAAATGGAGGAAAGAGAGAGCGAGGGAGTTGGTACAGAATGGAGGAGAGAGAGAGAGAGGGAGTTGGTACAGAATGGAGGAAAGAGAGAGCGAGGGAGTTGGTACAGAATGGAGGAGAGAGAGAGAGGGAGTTGGTACAGAATGGAGAAAAGAGAGACAGAGAAATGGAGTTCGTACAGAATGGAGGAGAGAGAGAGAGGGAGTTGGTACAGAATGGAGGAGAGAGAGAGAGAGGGAGTTGGTACAGAATGGAGAAAAGAGAGACAGAGAAATGGAGTTTGTACAGAATGGAGGAGAGAGAGAGAGAGGGAGTTCATACAGAATGGAGGAAAGAGAGAGAGAGGGAGTTTGTACAGAATGGAGGAAAGAGAGAGAGAGGGAGTTGGTACAGAATGGAGGAGAGAGAGAGAGTGGGAGTTGGTACAGAATGGAGAAAAGAGAGACAGAGAAATGGAGTTCGTACAGAATGGAGGAGAGCGAGAGAGGGAGTTCGTACAGAATAGAGGAAAAAGAGAGAGAGGGAGTTCGTACAGAATGGAGGAAAGGGAGAGAAAGGGAGTTCATACAGAATGGAGGAAAGAGAGAGAGGGAGTTGGTACAGAATGGAGGAAAGAGAGAGAGAGGGAGTTTGTACAGAATGGAGGAAAGAGAGAGAGAGGGAGTTGGTACAGAATGATGGAAAGAGAGAGAAAGGGAGTTGGTACAGAATGGAGGAAAGAGAGAGAAAGGGAGTTGGTACAGAATGGAGGAAAGAGAGCGAGAGGGAGTTGGTACAGAATGGAGGAAAGAGAGAGAGAGGGAGTTGGTACAGAATGGAGGAAAGAGAGAGAGAGGGAGTTCGTACAGAATGGAGGAAAGAGAGAGAGAGGGAGTTCGTACAGAATTGAGGAAAGAGAGAGAGATGGAGTTCATACAGAATGGAGGAAAGAGAGAGAGAGGGAGTTGGTACAGCTGTTAGGGCTGACGGTCATCTATGTCGATACGTTGCTAAGCAACACCAAACACTAACGAAGCTGGGGTAGATAACTGGTTGATAACACAACTGGGGGAGCAGGCTGTGTGTGTGTGGACTGAATGGGTACCTTTATATAGAGGAACAGTGAATGGACCCCTGCTAAGACAAACCCCCATATGAGAGAGACCTGACAGGTTTACATCTGAGAGACAGGGCCTCATTGGAGTACATTACCCCTTCCAGACACGACACACAAACACACACACACACACAGACACACACACACACACGCAAAGATCTTCACACCTCATCATACAATAATGAACCCACGACCAGACCAGAGAGTGGTGCTTAAACATATGTTTTTTTAATCAACATTTTTCCGAAGCAGGAATGTACTAGTTTTCTCCTCTCTTTAGAGGTGTGTTGGAGGAGAGAAAGAGAGGAGGAGGAGGAGATCATAGTGATGGGGGGAGGAGAGGAGGTCGAGGGGGGTCATAGTGATGGGAGGGATGGGGGGAGGAGGAAAGGAGGAGAGGAGGAGAAGGTGGACACAAACCCATCTCACACACTAGTGTCCCAATACAAAGTCTCAACACGTCACGTACAAGAGCCAACCCGCACTCTCTTGCCTCAACCTGCTGGCTATTGGCACAAAGAAACATACACACACCAACAGAGGTGTGGGGGAGGAGGAGGAGGTGTGCGTTTTCACAAAACAAGAAACCTCTCTTTTTGAAATGACGATCCATGAGAAAAATCCAACACATTGAAAACAGTCAAAAGCAAACAGTGAAAGAGAGAGAGACAACCTTTTAGAAAAACACCGACCGACATGATAACAAAAAAGCCCAAGCTTTGAGTCCCGGAGGGAGATTCTCCTCAGTGAAAAAGAGAGGAGAGGATGAAGAGGGAGAAGAGAGAGGGAGAGAAGGAACCATTTTGCGAATGAGCAGCATCTTCAGAGTAGCAACTCCACAAAGTCCAGGAAGTAAATCCAAGTGTTTATGTTTGTGGCAGCAGCCATCTTTGTCAAATACTGTCATTTAGAGTGTCAGAGGATTTCAGAATTCAGAGAGAGTTTGTAGTTTGGCTTTGAGGGTGTTTTTGAAGGTATACAGTATTCCTGGTGGTCGTGTATTTGTACTGTAGACAAGACAGATTCCCACATACATACATAAATACCAAGATCCTGATGCTGTAGTACAGAGATTGGGGTGAAACTTTTACCCTATTTTGTCAACTTCTCTTAACACTTTCTAAATTCAAAACGTATAATGGGAACAGATTAAACAACATACAAATGATATGAAACAGAGAGTAGATGTAGTAGTAAGACAAACTTTAAAGCAATATTTCAAATAAAGCTTTTTGAGCAGGTGTGCATATGAATAACACACACTTTGAGTGAAGCTTTTGGAACAAACATACACCTGTTGAGCATGAGGGATATTTCAAAGTATGGCACATCATCTATTGTCTGCTATTTTGTGAGCGTCTGTGTGTATTTACAGGTTGTTGTGCCTGCTTTGAACACATCATTTGTCTAACACTCAACAATACTAAATAGCAGCTAGCCTATACAACATAATTTAACACACGGCACGTTTGAAAAAAGCTTTGCTTTAGAAAAAGGGTGTGAAAACTGTTATTAGCCAGGCTAAGAGACTGACAGGAACTTGTTTGAGAAAAACACCCACCCACACACACACACACACACACACAGTCTTGTATAACTAACCTTGTGGGGACGCACAATTCAGTCCCATTCAAAATCCTATTTTCCCTAACCCTAACTTTACCCCCAAAACCTAACCTTAACCCTAACCCTAAAACTAAACCTAACCTTAATTCTAACCTTAACCCCCTAGAAATAGCATTTGACCTTGTGGGGACTAACAAAATGTCCCCAGTTGGTCCAATTTTTGTTTGTTTACTATTCTTGTGGGGACTTCTGGTCCCCACAAGTATAGTTAAACACGCACACATGCACGCATGCACACACACACACACACACACACACAAACAGGGAGCACAAACCCTCTTTTAATCCTTCTGTCACACACAGAGGTTGACTTAATCATGGGGAGAAAGCCAGGACTGTGTCAGAAATAGGGAGCCACATGAGAGCAATCAGTGTGTGTGTGTGAGGCAGAGAGAAGGGATGCAGAGAGAGCCAGACAGAGAGAGCGTGTGTGTGAAATCAGCATATACATGTATGTATGTGTGTGTATGTGTGTGTGTGTATGTGTGTGTGTGTGTGTGTTTGACAGTGAAAGAGAATGTTAGAGGGATCAGTGTGTCTGTGTCAATATAATCAGTGTAGAGTGTGTCTGAAATATAAAGCTGTTTAAGGGGTAAATGGGAGGAATTTGAAATGTGCCATTTCCCTTCAGAGAAAAGGACAATTGTCTTGAGTGTGTGTCTATCTGTCAGTGTGTGTGTGTGTTTTAGATGAAATCGCTCCACAGTGAGGTTTCGCCCTGAAATCCATTTCAGCTGTGTGTCTGTTCCTCTCCTCCCTCCTCCTAGGCTCCATCACTCCTTCTCAGTACTTCATTGAAGGAAAGGCTCCTCTCTTCCACCACAGTCACTGTTTCACTCTCTCTATCCTTCCCAGGGATTCTTCTCTCTAATCGCTCAATTCAGCTCCCATCCCCCCACTTCTTCTTCCATCTGTTCTCGCACTCTTACTTTGCGTTCTTCCTTCTTCAGTCTTTTCTCTCTTTTCTTTTAACAAAAGTTCCGCATTCAGTCGCTCTTTCTCTTTTCCCCCTAGACAGCGACTCGGGTTCCCGTTCTTTCTTTTCATTCTATTTTATTTCATTTGGAACCCGCCCTCGTTCATTTCCCCCCTTGCTTTTTCTTTTGTTCAAAAGTGTTTGGGGAAAAAAATAAGTTCATAGATGGTTTCTACCTCAACAACTTCCACAAACGAGGTCTAAACTTCAAAACTACAGCATAGTACAAGAACTATAAAAAATATACATAGGGTGGGGAGGCCCAGAGAGGGGAGGGAGGGAGGGAGGGAGGGAGGGAGGGAGGGAGGGAGGGAGGGAGGGAGGGAGAGAGAAACGACCTCAGTTTGCCAAGGAAAGAAAAACAAAGGGATTCAATTAATTTACAACTCAAAGGGGAAGGAAACAGGGTCAGGTTTCTAAATCGCAAAAAATAAAGCACAGGATAAAAAAAGATCTAGCAGTATAACAGAAGTGTTGTTTTACAAGTGGAGGAATCAAAATAAAAAACTATAAAAAACAAGACGTCTAGAAATTATTTACTGGATATTCATATTCATATATAATCTGTAATTGTTGCTAGCAATAAAAAATGCTCACATTTTTTTTAATATTCGCTCACTTTTTTGTGTTTTGGTTTTTAAGACAAGTCTAAAGAAGACACGCGAACATACACATATTCGCTCACACGTAGCGTATACACATAGATTAACACACACACCACACACACACTGTACTAAAGCACACTAACTGCACACACACTTTTCTGTGCAACAGCAGTGTCAGAATTATTATCCTAGTCCCACACACACACACACGCACGCGCACATACACAAACACACACATTATTAAAATATACAAGATTCTGAATGTCACTAAGACTCGATTGGTCTGACCTCGGGCACCTGGGCTTGATCACGTGACCCTAGCCCAGCTTTCTGATTGGGTGAGAGAGTCAGAGGCCCCTGGTCCAATGACAAACCATACACACACAAACAAACTAGGATCCTATTTGTGAGTTATAACATCAGGGGCCACAGTTAGTCTCAGGGTCCAATCAGGAGGCAGGTAGGTCTGGTACAGGACAGGAGCATTGGAGAGATACAGCGTTCTCTGGATATGATTGGTTGGTGGTTTTTCTAGGGGTCAGTCCCAGAAGTTCATGTTGTGGTGTTACTAGTGTGTGTTCTCTCACACTAGCTTGGTGTGCGTGTTCTCACACACTTGTCCTCATGGTGTACAGGGCGGGACTCTTCTCTTCAGCTCTGGTGAGGGGGGGTTTGATTCACGGTGAGAGAAATAAAAGAAGTGGGGCCCAGAGTCTCTTGCCAGTGCTGTCCTCTTTAAAGGGGCCGGTGGGGGCTGAGTGAGGGGTTATATACTAAACCCTCCACACTTAGCTTAGTGACACAGTTGAGTGAAGAGTGGTGGGCGTACGGATGGCCTCTTCAGTTAGCTAGATGCACACACTTGTGACTGGGATTGGGGATGGATAGGGCAGTTCAGATACTGTATAGGGGACTAAAGATCTTTGTGGTTTTGGAGAGTAAGTCAGTGAGTGTAGGTAGGCTGTAGGTGGTACTGTACTGTATAGGACAGGGTAGGTTGTAGGTAGGCTGTAGGTGGTACTGTACTGTATAGGACAGGGTAGGTTGTAGTTGGTAGTACTGTAGGTTGTCATGGCGACTGCCCTCATACTTTGTAGTAGATGTTGGCTGGACTCTGGGGGGGCATCTCCTGGACAATGTAGACGGGGTGACCATAGTCCCCGCTCACCTTCTCATAGTGAGGACAGTATGCCGAGTCCGAAGCCCGCAGCGGGATGATGATGTCACTGGGTTCCGAGCCGTTGTTGTTACCGCCACCATGGCCGCCGCCGTGCCCGCCGCCGTGCCTCTTGGGGCTGGTGAGGGAGGAGAGTGACAGGGGCGGGTGGTGGGACTCCGAGTGCTTGGCATGTCGCCGCCGGTAACACACCACGCAGATCACCGCGGTGACCAGGAGGAGGAAGGCAGAGCCCCCTGCAGCGCCGGCAATGACTGCCACGTTGGAGGGGGGGAGGGGTCCGTTCTCACCTCCCGCGTCTCCCGAATCCCCGCCGCCACCGCTAGGAACCCTGGGATGGGTGGCGTTACCAGCACCACCTGTAGAATGACACAAGAAAAGGTTATTTTGGTAACATTATAAAAGACGTAAATAAAATTGTATATAACTTTACCTTTGACAAACTTTGACAAGTACACCAGAAAGTACACTGTACCTCTCATAGGCAATTCTTAACCCTGAACCGTGCCTACTTCAGGGTGTAACCTCTTCTATATACATTAGATATTACACGGCAATAAACATGTCTATCCCACACCAAGGTGACTAACCGTCTTCCTTTAGTTCCAGTGGCAGAACCATCAAAGGCTATCCCAACAGGAAAGAATGCAGCCAATGTGACCATATATGTTGTTTATTGACATAACTTAGTGGATGGTGTTGGATATAAGAGGGTTTGGAATGTTCCTCTATGCCTGTGGAGACCAACTGAGAGGCTGGCTCTGACTAGAAGCTTCAGCAACCCACAGTGAGGGGATCAAGGCAACACACTTTATCCCTTAAGCCTAACAACGCTGTTTATGTAGCATTAGCGCTAGCCCACATAAAGGAGTCAGAATGGGTGGGTGGTTTGGACAGCATCCCAAATGGCACCCCACTCTCGATTTAGTGCACTATATAGGGAATAGGTTGCCATATGGCTTTGGTAAAAAGTAGTGCACTATATAGGGAATAGGGTGCCATTTGGGGCACAATCTGGGTCTCTATAGCTAGAGACCACACAGTGATGCTGCCTGGTTGGAACATGGTCCCAACCTTATGGTCCGACCGCATGTACGGTCATAGCCCAGCAGGTGTCTGTTGGGTTTGGGAACCCCTGCGAGGAATGGTCGTGTTGACCATGCAAACGTCGGCTGTGGTAGTGGTTAGGGCGGTCGTGGGATTGGGTCATCATTATCGTTGGCACATTTCCCCTTTTGTTTTCGCTCCCTCTCTTCCCTCTCTTCTCTCGTCTTCCTACCGTGCATGCAGGACTGACTGACTGATTGTCTAGCTGACTGACTGACAAAACGCTAATACTAGACACCAATTCCGCTCTGCGCCTCTCTCTTTCTTCCCTCCTCCCTCTCTCGTTCCCTCCATCCTTCCATTACCCCAACATCTCTCTCTCTCGCTCCATCTCCTCCTCCTCCTTTCAACAGCTCTGTCTATTATCATCATTTCCCCTGTTCTCTTCCCCCTCTCCCGTCCTCCCTCTCCCTCCCCACTCTCTCTCTTTCCTATCCTCTTTCTGTTTTCTGCTCCTTCAACGGTGAAGCCTTCTTCCTTCCTTTCCTCTCTCACCCCTCTCACTCTCCTCCCTTTCTCTGTCTTCTGTGCTTTCTCCTTTACTCTCATCTCTCTCTCCATCTCTCATCAGTTCTCTCATTTCCACTTCACACACTTCACATTAGAGTGTAGAGATGGCCTGTATGGTCATGTCCCAAATGGCACCGTATTCCCTATTTAGTACACTACTTTTGACGAGGCCCCTTAGGACTCTGGTCAAAAGTAGTGCACTTTATAGGGAACAGGGTGCCATTTGGGACACAGTCTGTATGTGTTTGGGAGAGACAGAACCATCCAGCACACAAAGACCAGGTCAACTTGCTCCCTGCCATGAGACAACATCCCTCCCTCCTCAGCTCCCCTCCTCTATCTCCCTCTCCTCTCTCCTCTTCTCTTTTCTCCTCTTCCTTCTCTCCGCGGACCAACAGAAACCAGGCCGCCCAAACTAATGACAATAATAACTCCTTCAAATGGCGCCCCTGGTCTCCCTCCTCTCCCCACCTTGCCCCTACTCCCTGGGCAGCTATTAGAGCCGTTGTTACTCGCCTGCGGCACTTAGCTCTGAGGGGAGGAGAAGAAAAGAGGGGATGGACAGAGAGATAGAGGGATGGATTTAAATAGAGAGAGCCCACAGATGTCTCCAGCTCGTATCCTCCATCTGTCGTTTTTAACGTCCCTCGTTCTCTGTCGCTTCCTTTCTTTCTTTACTCGCTCATTCACTCGCTTGCTTTTTTTGTATTTTTGTATTGGTTGTGGTATCCTCTATCCTCATGGTGGTGTAAGTGTGTAAGCTCCTCCACACCCCTCTTACCTGTATTTCTGGTGTTGGTACGACCCGCACTTTGGTCTGGTTTGGCAGGTTTCGGGGGCAGTCCATAGGGGTCTGAAGGAAAAAACAGTAATGTACGACGGTCACGATAACACAATCTCACAGCAACATCTTGTCAACATGAAAACAACCTCAAAACAGGTACACCAACTACACCAAGACTCTGTCTGAGCTAATACCAGATCTCTGTGGCCCATTAAATGAAACTAAATATTGATCATCTTTCAATGTAATTTTCTAAAATAGCTATCCAACTAGATTAAAATAGGATACTTAAAGGGTTTCCATTTGTAAAAGTACCACAATTAATATAAAACAGCAATAATAGCCCATCATCTCCAATACCACACCATCCCATCTGCAAGACAGGGAACAGCCCCACTGTAATGCTAGGCAGCATCCCAAATGGCACCTTATTCCCTTCATAGTGCACTTCCCTACGGACCCTGATCAAAAGTAGTGCACTATAAAGGGAACAGGGTGCCATTTGGGACAGAGCCCTAATATCCCCTAGCTGTGGCTATGACAGAGTTCCATATAGATTTACTGAGAGGAACATAATAGACAGCCCTATTATACTCTCTACACAGAGACTGTACAATGTATACACACACACACTCTATGTGCAGAGCTATACTTCTACACTAACTGACATTTACGGAGGTCCATACACAGTGGCAGGTATTATTGGTTTCGACAGGCCCTTTGATGACAGACAGCCAATCAGAACTTGGCATGAGGGGAGTTTGGATCAATATGACTGCTGGGGCTCGTGAGTGCTGTGTGCATTTGAGGGTGTGTGTGTTGTGTGTGAGAGTTTGTGTGTATTATTATCCTTGTGGGTAATCCCCACATGTCCCCAGCAGTAAAACAAGGGAAATTCTCCCTCGTGGGGACATTTCCCACATCCCCATGAGGACAGAGGCTATTTTAGGCTTAGAGGTTAGGTTTAGGGTTACAATTAGTGTTAGAATTAGGGTTAGGGGTTATGTTTAGGAGTTAGGGTTAGGTTTAGGGTTAAGGTTACAAATAGGATTTGTAATGGAAATCAATTTTAGGTCTCCACAAGGATAGTAAAACATAAAGTGTGTGTGTGAGAGAGAGAGAGCGCGAGAGAGAAAGAGTGTGTGTGTTTCTCGGAACGTGCAAGTTTCTAAGTGCGGGTGTATGTGTGTGTGTGTTTGTGTGTGTGTGTGTGTGTGCCTGTTTGTGCGTGTGCCTGCGTGCACGTGTGTGTTTCAGAGCTGAGCAGCGCTCCATATCTCATCAGGGATCTCTATGAGGCGGCACACTGTTTGTTTAGATGACAAACAGAGCAGAGGTGACCTTTCAGACACACAACAGATAACACAGGGAGAAGAGGGAGGGGGGAGAAGGAGAGAGAGAGGAGAGAGAGGAGAGAGAGAGGAGAGAGAGGAGAGAGGGGAGAGAGGGGGAGAGAGAGGAGAGAGGGGGAGAGAGAGGAGAGAGGGGGAGAGAGGGGGAGAGAGAGGAGAGAGGGGCAGAGAGAGGAGAGAGGGGGAGAGAGAGGAGAGAGGGGCAGAGAGAGCTAAAGGAGATATTGGGTGGGGAGAAAGAGACAGGACGGGTAGGGAAGGAGAGAAAGAGGGGGTGGATGAGGTAGAAAGAGAGAGAGAGAAGAAGACGGAGATAGGTAGGGAGAGAAAGAGAGGGAGCAAGAAAGATGGGAGACAGAGAGAGAGGGGCGGGGAGGGCAAGAGAGGTGAGGGAGAGAGGAAGAGGAGTAAGAGAGGAGAGAGAGGAGAGAAGAGGAGTAAGATAGGAGAGAGAGGAGAGAAGAGGAGTAAGAGAGGAGAGAAGAGGGACAAGAAAGGTGTACCTGCAAATGAGTGTGAAAACCAGAGAGAACAGAGGTGAGGAGGACGAGAGAGAGAGGAAGGGAGGGAATCAACCAGCAACGAAAGAAAGAGAGCAGGTGATAGAAAGAAAAGAGAGATATAGGGAGTGCTATTCTTCTCCTCTGGGTGGGCTCTGGAGAATGATGGAGAGATGGGACAGAGAGATAGAGACACAGCAGCACCACTTCCCTCTCAGGAGAAGAGCTTTCACAACAACCCACAGAGAGAAGAGCTTTCACAACGACACACAGAGAGAAGAGCTTTCACAACAACACACAGAGAGAAGAGCTTTCACAACAACACACAGAGAGAAGAGCTTTCACAACGACACACAGAGAGAAGAGCTTTCACAACGACACACAGAGAGAAGAGCTTTCACAACGACACACAGAGAGAAGAGCTTTCACAACGACACACAGAGAGCTTTCACAACAACACACAGAGAGAAGAGCTTTCACAACGACACACAGAGAGAAGAGCTTTCACAACAACACACAGAGAGAAGAGCTTTCACAACGACACACAGAGAGAAGAGCTTTCACAACGACACACAGAGAGAAGAGCTTTCACAATGACACACAGAGAGAAGAGCTGTCACAAAGACACACAGAGAGAAGAGCTTTCACAACAACACACAGAGCTCATAACACTGTTGGGGAGGGAGAGAGGATTCTATTATGAGGAGCATAGAATGGGGAGTGGTGTGTGTGTGTGTGTGTGTGTGTGTGTGTGTGTGTGTGTGTGTGTGTGTGTGCATAGACTGAGGTACAGGAATGGGGGATGGAGGGGTGGGGTGTTCAATGAAAATGCCTATGTGAGTAAAAAATGTAACAATCAATATGTTTTTGTGTGTGAGTGTGTGCGTGTACATTTCGGCTGACTACTTTTTGTATTTATGTGTTTGCAGTCATGTATGAAAATATGTGTATGTAAGAGAAAAAGTATGACTTTCATCTAAAACATTGACCCCTCTTCGTCACCCACAGGCACCAGAAGCAGAGCCATTAGCAAGGTCAGTGGTGCTTAAGACCATAGAGACCGTTTACTCTGCTGTGCATTCGGAAAGTATTCAAACCCCTTGACTTTTTCCATATTTTATTACGTTACAGTCTTATTCTAAAATTGATTAAATAGTTTTTTCCCCGTCATCAATCTATACACAATGCCCCATAATGACAAAGCAAAAACAGTTTTTTTGAAATTTTAGCAAATTTGTAGAAAAAACAACAACTGAAATATCACATTTACATAAGTATTCAGACCCTTTCCTCAGTACTTGGTTGAAGCACCTTTGGCAGAGATTACAGCATCGAGTCTTCTTGAGTATGACGCTACAAACTTGGCATACCTGTATTTGGGGAGTTTCTCCCATTCTTCTCTGCAGATCCTCTGAAGCTCTATCAGGTTGGATGGAGAGCGTCGCTGCACAGCTATTTTCAGGTCTCTCCAGAGATGTTAGATCGGGTTCAAGTCCGGGCTCTGGCTGGGCCACTCAAGGACATTCAGAGACTTGTCCCGAAGCCACTCCTGCGTTCTCTTGGCTGTGTGCTTAGGGTCATTGTCCTGTTGGAAGATCACCTTCGCCCAGTCTGAGGTCCTGAGCACTCTGGAGCATGTTTTCATCAAGGACCTCTCTGTACTTTGCTCCGTTCATCTTTCCCTCAATCCTGACTAGTCTCCTAGTCCCTGCCGCTGAAAAACATCGCCACAGCATGACGCTGCCACCACCATGCTTCACCGTAGGGATGGTGCCAGGTTTCCTCCAGACGTGACGCTTGGCATTCAGACCAACAAGTTCAATCTTGGTTTCATCAGACCCGAGAATCTTGTTTCTCATGTTCTGAGAGTCCTTTAGGTGCCTTTTGGCAAACTCCAAGCGGGCTGTCATGTGCCTTTTACTGAGGAGTGGCTTCTGTCTGGCCACTCTACCATAAAGGCCTGATTGGTGGAGTGCTGCAGATATGGTTGTCCTTCTGGAAGGTTCTCCCATCTCCAGAGAGGAACTCTGGAGCTCTGTCAGAGTGACCATTGGGTTCTTGGTCACCTCCCTGACCAAGGCCCTTCTCCTCCAATTGCTCAGTTTGGCCCGGCGGCCAGCTCTAGGAAGAGTCTTGGTGGTTCCAAACTTATTTTGGTCTGACATGCACTGTCAACCGTGGGACCTTATATAGACAGTTGTGTGCTTTTCCAAATCATGTCCAATCAATTGAATTTACCACAGGTGGACTACAATTAAGTTGTAGAAACATCTCAAGGATGATCAATGGAAACAGGATGCACCTGAGCTCAATTTCAAGTCTCATAGCAAAGGGTCTGAATACTTATGTAAATAAGGTATTTCAGTTTTCTATTTTAAATAAATGTGCAAAAATTATGGGGTATTGTGTGTAGATATACATTTAATCAATTTTAGAATAAGGCTGTAACGTAACAAAATGTGGAAAAAGTCAAGGGGTATGAATACTTTCCGAATGCACTGTATGTACAGAGTCATTATCAGAGTCATTGTTTAAGCCCAGAATGAGCAGCCTACTCCTTACTGTATGTCTGGGCATAGACAGCCAGTAGCAGAGAGAGTCGTGGTGTTTAGTGAGTTAGTGAGTGAAGTCAGCAGGCCTCATTAGAGACATGTGATCCTGGCTGCTCCTCTCCTCCAGCTCTCTGCCTCTAATCAACACTAACACACTCAGAGTAGAATACTGCACTCAGTGTGTGTGTGTGTGTGTGTGTGTGTGTGTGTGTGTGTGTGTGTGTGTGTGTGTGTGTGTGTGTGTGTGTTAGATTAGAAGGAGAGAGAGAGCAAGAGAGAGAGAAAATGATGAATGAGTGTTTATTTCAGGTGTGTGTGTCTCAGTACTCACTTTGTCCCACTTTGAGGACCACCTTCATGCCCTGTGTGGCACACACTCCTCCCTTCATACTCTCCAGGCCCTGGCGCGTCCCATCTGACGTAGCTGGAGGGGGAACAACAGAACAACATATCAGGACGAGTGTCACATATACACACACACACACACACACACAAACTCACACTCTCCCTTTCACAATGCCTCCCATTCATACAGCCCAACCATTCTACCCAGCCAGTGGATGAGTGACATTTGCAGACGTGGTGATTAAACTCACACACAGAAGCTGTGAAATGTCACAGTCCTACAAGATGTGAGTCCTAATGTCTCGGCCCAGTAGAACTCATTAAGCGGCCTACTGACTGAGCTCAATCACTAATGCACACTAATTTACTCCAATAAACTGCCGTGATATAAAAGTCTGCTATTTAGACTGGACAAACACACTGGAGAAGAGAGAGATGGGTTTGGAGCTCCACATTAGATGAGGAGACGATTATTATTATTATTATGTGGAGATAATGATTATATCATTGAGAATTCAGGATTCATTATATAATATAGAGAAAGAGAAATTAACTTCTGTGTAATTAAACAATATAATGTGATAATTTAGCAGATGCTTTTATCCGAAGGGATGCATACTTAACATATTTAGTGTGTGACCCATGAGGGATTCGAACCCACAACCCAGGTGTTGCAAGCACCATGCTCTTATCCATTCCATTTTAGGTTATCAGAACCAGCTAGCGAACTGGGCAGGTCAGAAAGTAGAGGGTGTGGAGGAACAGGGAGGAACAGGGAGGATAGTTAAAATATCCCACTTCTGTACTCTGTACAGACTCCCCATGTAGTCTACATTGCTTGCTGTTTGGGGTTTTAGGCTGGGTTTCTGTATAAGCACTTTGTGACATCTGCTAATGTAAAAAGGGCTGATTGAAATTTGATTGATGAGGTGAAAACATAATTTTCCCTTCTCTCTCTACCTCTTGCCTCCCTCTCTTTCAGTTCATGCCTCAATACCTTTGCTTTCCCTCCCTCAAAAATACATTCTGTTTGGCTTGAGGCTACAGATTAAGGTGTTGGATGGTGAGGAGAGATGGAGCGGGGGAGAAAGAGAGAGAGGTGTGAAAGAAGAGAGCCTTAGTCATCTCACCTCTCCATCTTCCTGCCAGCCTGTGAGCGTTGGAAAGTGTGAAAGGAGGAGAGAGGAGAGAGGGATCTGCAGAGGACATTAATGTGGAGGATTGGATAGAAAAACCAAGAGAAGGAAGGAGAGATGCTTGAGAGGATGAGGAGGAGAAGAGAGAAAATGGAGTGAGGAGAAAGGGACAGTGCTGGAGGTAAAAAAAAAGGACTGAAAGGCTGGAAAAGGACAGAGTGAAAGAGAAGAAGAAGAACAGGGAGGAGAGAGAACACGAGGGAGGAGAGAGAACACGAGGGAGGAGAGAGAACACGAGGGAGGAGAGAGCCTGATCGTCTATGACAAGCTGTTGTTGACATGGCTGAGACAGTAGACTATGAGAAGTGATGGAGAGAGAGAGAGAGAGAGAGAGAGAGAGAGAGAGAGAGAGAGAGAGAGAGAGAGAGAGAGAGAGAGAGAGAGAGAGAGAGAGAGAGAGAGAGAGAGAGAGAGAGAGAGAGAGAGAGAGAGAGAGAGAGAGCGAGAGAGAGAGAGAGAGAGAGAGAGAGAGAGAGAGAGAGAGAGAGAGAGAGAGAGAGAGAGAGAACGAGAACGAGAGAGAACGAGAGAGATGGAGAGAGAGAGAGAGAGAGAGCGAGAGAGCGAGAGAGAGAGAGAGAGAGAGAGAGAGAGAGAGAGAGAGAGAGAGAGAGAGAGAGAGAGAGAACGAGAACGAGAGAGAGAGAGAGAACGAGAACGAGAGAGAACGAGAGAGAACGAGACTTTAAGCCATTGTCACTTAAAGTCTCGGTAATGGCTAGAAAAGATCAAAGAAAGGAGAGGAATAATGTAGTAGTTGTTAGTCTTAACCACAGAGAAAACGAGAAAACAGAGAAAATGAGAGAGAAAGAGCAAGAGGAAAAGAAGGAATGTGACAATGGGATTGGGGGGGTGGAGGAGTAGAGGAGTGGACAGAGAGGAACTTGGGATGAGCTGAGAGAGGAAAGACAGAAAACAGCGACAGGGGAGGGAGCGAGGGATAAGTAATTGAGACGATGATCAGCAGTGATGAGGGGGGGTGTTGAGCAGTCGAGGACGACGGGAGAGGAGGAACATCGCCTCGCCACCCTCTTCCTCCCACGAAACAAACGGAGCGAAATACGGCAAAGTGGAAAAACATTATTAATGAAATAATACCGCAGTCAACCTCAATCAGCCAGCACTGTCTGCACCAGAGTAGGGCTTCAGACAAGTGTGTAGTGTGAGTGGGTGTGTGTATGTGTGTGTGCACGCTAACTGTCTGTGTGTGTCTACCTCTGTATGTGTGTGTCCAAGTCCTTCTCCAAATAGACCAGACCAGTTACTTGACCCACTAAAGTCAGTCTCCAGAGTGCACAGTAAAACACTAGCCTTGGTTGTCCAGATACAGGCCGCGTCCCAAATGGCACCCTATTCCCTACATAGTGCACTACTTTTGACGCGACCATAGAATACACAGTCTGCACATGGAGCTGTAACCCACTTTGAGACTTGAAGGAGAAGCATGTTGTCAGACGGCAGATAGGTTAAAGTAAAGGGGGGGGTGAGAAGGATGAGGCACGGAGCGAAAGAGCAGATTAAACGACAACAGAAGAAGACACAAACAAACAAACCGAGGGAACAAAGACGAGGGATGGGAGCGAGAGCGAGCGTGTTGCCTGTATAGAAGTGTGTGTATCTCTCTCCCACGCTCGCCGCTGGTGTGTGCGATACCGTATCTGTGACGCACTGTTGTTGTCTAGAGTTATGAACGTGATATCACACACACACACACACACACACACACAAACACACACAAAATTATGGAAATGTGAGTGGGTGTTTGGCCCCTGGGATACACATTACTAACGTACGTTAATGCAGGAGCGATGGTGTGTGTGTGAACGTGTGTGTGACGTGTGTGCTTCCGTCTGCACAACTAAACATTAAACCTTTGGCATCGCAAACACTGGAGTTCTGCTCTTAGTTCCAGTTGGTTGGTCTCTTGAACACATTTCCAGAGTACGTTATAACAAAGTCTGTCTCATGCTGATGATGACAAACGCTGTGTGTCTGTGTATTTGGACATGTTGTCCTAAGAATAATTAAATCAACGAAACGACATTACTATTAGTGAGTACTGGACCTTTTTCTTAGATAGGAACAAAGTTTGTCAGTCAAAAGACCGGGGGGAGAGAATTTACAGTCGCATTCCTGTACTAATTCTGTAGTCCTCTCCAGAGAGATATGGTATATCTACATGTCATCGAGATGATGAAGCTTTAACTATATGTTTTCCTCCCTGGACACACACAAACACACACACACACACACACAAACTTACACACACAAACACAAACACACACACCCTTGAGAAAGAGTTATGTTAGGGATTCATACCGTCTCTCCCGGCCAACTCCTTAAAATCTTGGATCATACTTCATATTTCCTGTAACTTTAGAACCCTTCATAACTCACATGGAACACTTGTATGACACATTAATGAAGCCATCACAACCCATTACCTTTCCCTGACAGCTGAACACATTAACCTGTGTACTCAAACCAAAAATAACTATATACTGCATGTATTTCAGCCCTGAAAATGTATTATTTTGCTCCATAACCTAAGCCAAGACCTTACTGCGTCACTCTCTTTGTACACATTCCACCATGCTCGAAATATCGAAATACACACAGACTACTAGTGCCAACATGGCATGAGGTTTTCCTAAGCTGTTTTCAATGGAGAAGATTGAGAAAATTAGTTTTTCCATTGTAAAAACCAAGGGAAATTGTTTACTGGGTTGAAGTACCAAAGTGTGTGTGTGTGTGTGTGTGTGTGTGTGTGTGTGTGTGTGTGTGTGTGTGTGTGTGTGTGTGTGTGTGTGTGTGTGTGTGTCGGAAGTGCCTAAGTGGATAGATGTGAGTACATCTAAGGACAAGACCTGTTTATGTTGCAGAAATGTAATTTTCCAGGAAAAGTATGTGTGTGTATGTGTGTGTGTGTGTGTGTGTGTGTGTGTGTGTGTGTGTGTGTGTGTGTGTGTGTGTGTGTGTGTGTGTGTGTGTGTGTGTGTGTGTGTGTGTGAATGTGGAAACCTTACTGGGTGTTTACAGTTTTTGCCCATTGCTTACACACTAAAACCGAATGCTTAGACCAAAGCCTCAATACCTAAACGTCTTGTAGCATACCTTAAACACAGTGTAACCATAGCTTAAACACAATGTCAACTTTGCACTTTGTTTGCAATTCTGTAACACACTTATTGCGAAACACTACACACGTTTTCTTACATTAGACACTTTGTTCAAAAACGAAATGACCTGTTATCATTGGGAAAACACTCTGTTCAAAATGCAAAACTTATCTGGCAATTGTATGCACTTACATACACACCTGAAAACACTTGCACAGAAAACAGAACACCAATCAGTCTGAGCCTTAGCACTACAAATAGGCCTCAGGTGAGCCATTTTTAGAACTTTGCAAGCATGGAGGCAATGAGAGTCAGAGTAAGAGGAGGACAAAGAGAGAGAGGAGTCGGATGTGGAAGAGGATGTGGAAGAGGACGAGGACCAGTGCGGAGACGTATATCAGATGACATCAGGGCTACTCTGGTGGACCATGTGATAAATCATGGCCTGTCCATGAGGGAGGCTGGGCAAAGAGTCCACCCTAACCTCAGTCGCTACACAGTAGCATCGATAATAAGGACATTCCGACTGGAGAACAGGTATATCTTCAAGTTTCTACTCCAGACTGTACCTACTGTATGTGTCACATGATTCTGTATCATATTACAGTATTACTGTACTAACTATACTATACAAAAATGGGTAGTGCTGTGAAGTACTGAATATGTAAAGGAATACCATTGTGATGTTGCAGTACTGTGTACAGTTTGAAAGTACAGTATGTGAAAAATAACCTAACCAATGACATCTTGTGGTGGCATTTTCTACAGAATGGTTGGACGACCTCCTCAAGGTGGAAGGGAACGGCTCTTCACTCAACAACAAGAGCTTGCCATCATTGAAATGGTGCGAGAAAATAATGCAATCCGACTTCGTGAGTTGCAACAACGCATAATTGCAAATGGGAATGAATTCAACAATATTCAACAACAGCATTTCTACAAGTCTCATCCTACAGAAACATAACTTCAGAATGAAGCAGCTGTACAGGGTGCCATTTGAGAGGAACAGTGTCAGGGTCAAGGATCTGCGCCATGATTATGTGCAGGTATGTGTCACTTTACTTTACATACTATATATTGTGATGTGGGAATGAGGGTTTATGCTGCCACCTGCCCTGCCTGTAGCTTGTAGTTTTTGTCTAGACTCACCCAACCCAGCCCCTACTTGTGTGAAAATATAGACATTGTAGTTACTGTATGTGTTTTCAGTAACACTATTCAATATTTTCTGTTACAGACAGTTCTGGAGTTTGATGCCGCCGAACTGCCGCATGAGTTCATCTACGTGGATGAGGCAGGCTTCAATCTGGCCAAAACCAGGCGTCGGGGGCCGTAACGTAGTTGGACAAAGGGCTGTTGTAAATGTCCCTGGGCAGCGTGGGGGAAATATCAACTTGTGTGCTGCAATTAGTGTCCAAGGAGTCCTGCATCATCATGCCACTATAGGTCCCTACAATACAGGACAGATCATTGCATTTCTAGATGCACTACATGCAGTTGTGCAGGACAGACCACAGCAGCCCAGGTTTGTTGTCATCTGGGATAATGTTAGTTTCCACCGGGCTGCTCTGGTCCGAGATTGGTTCAACAACCATAATCATTTCACAGTTTTATACCTGCCCCCTTACAGCCCCTTTCTAAATGCAATCGAGGAATTATTTTCAGCGTGGCGGTGGAAAGTATATGATCGGCAACCACATGCCCGCATGACTCTTCTGCAAGCAATGGAAGAGGCATGTGGAGACATTGAGGTGGGATCAATCCAAGGGTGGATTCGGCACACAAGGCGATATTTTCCCCGATGCCTAGCCCGCGAGGACATCGCCTGTGATGTTGACGAGGTCTTGTGGCCAGATCCGAACAGAAGGCGTGATCCATAAGCCCCCCCGCCCCCCACCACACACACGCACACGCACACACACACACACACACGCACACACACACAAAACAAGTATATGTTTTTTTCCCCAATAGCAATTTATCCAGTAATTGTTTTGTTTTTTTACTTTTGTTTTGTTGCTAAATTTGATGTTAAGAATTTCTGTAAGAATGTTTGTTTTTTTGTAAAAACTTTTTTGTAAATACTGTTTGATTACTGCAGAAATTCTACTTTTGAGTTTTACAGAAGACAATGACAATAAAATTACAATAAAAATAGAAACACAAAGACTGCAGTGTTTTATATAAAGCCCATCAGTGTGTTGCTGGTGATATGAAAGAGTAATTCAAATGTTGCTTGTGTGTATGGTTTTGTTGCAAGAATTTCATTTTTAGAAAGGAGTGTTAAGTTTTGATTGCAGTGTTTCATTTTGGCATATATGTGAGTTGTTAATCTCCAAGTGCTATGTCTGATTGGCTTGTGTGTTGAGTTTTGACATAATGAGCCAAATTCTGCAAAAAGTGTGTAAGCAATAGGCAAAAACTGTAATTGTGGGTATAACATGACATAGTGTGTGAGTTGGAATGGGTCTCAGTCAGTGTGCAGAGTCATGGCCACAGGTTAAATATCACATGCTAGAGCATATGTTGGACACACATACACACACACTTTGGTACTTCAACCCAGTAAACAATTTCCCTTGGTTTTTACAATGGAAAAACTAACTAGGGCCGGGACGACACCAGTATCACGTTACTCGTTAGTATCGTGGGAAGAAAACAAAACAGGCCTAAGGTTGGAAACAAACATCATTATGTTGTCTTCCAGAGTCACATGTATTTATTTTCCAAGC
The DNA here is from genome assembly GCF_020615455.1 of Coregonus clupeaformis. Lineage (NCBI taxonomy): Eukaryota > Metazoa > Chordata > Actinopteri > Salmoniformes > Salmonidae > Coregonus > Coregonus clupeaformis. The sequence goes on from NC_059207.1 coordinate 3,445,127, forward strand.
TATAGCACACAATATTTTACATATAGTATGTTTTCTAAAGGACCAAAGAGTTTGGTCGCTTCGTGTTTTCATTTTTGCCATGGAAAAAATATTGCGATACTGGTATCGTCACAGCCCTAATACACACATGTATATACACACACTCACACACCGACACATAGGAGATACATTATCTCTACTATTACTAGCCACACAGACAGAGACACACACACACACACACACCCATGTGCTGGTGTGTCAGGGGGAATGATCTCAGTATCTCTGCTTGCCTCCTCTGTGCTCGATGACATTTTAATTCTCAGCAGTTATTCACTTTCCATCTATCGGACTCCCTTACCATCACCCCTCCTCCCCCCTATCTCCCCTGTGTCTCCCCCCTCTCTCTGTGCTGGGGAGTGGGAAGCATGGAAACACACACACACACTGAGTAGAGGCCTCAGGGCCCCCAGCTCGACTGAGGAGGGCTGGTGTCAGGCATGCACCTGATCTTTGCCACACACACACACACACACACACACACACACACACACACACACACACACACACACACACGCACACGCACACACAAACACACACACACGCACACACCTTCAAACTGCACTGTAGCCACGCCTATCTCCACTCTTCTAAAGCACAGTCTGATTGCAAGTGGCAGATGTTCTGTTAGTCTACAGCAGTGGTGATGTGTCTATCATGCATTATGTTAGTTGTCAGTGGAGAGAGATAGAGGGGTAATTGCTATTGTAATGCTAATACTAATTCTATTGTAAGCCTGCATCCAAACAGACTGCTTTTATACACATAATACAGAGTTGAGCATGCCAATTCTTTATTGTGTTTGACAGTGGAGTGTCAATTGGAAAAGGTTCTGCGGATAATGTGTTGGATGTGGTTCAATGCCTGGCTGAATGAGCCAGGTGTGTGTGTGTGTGTGTGTGTGTGTGTGTGTGTGTGTGTGTGTGTGTGTGTGTGTGTGTGTGTGTGTGTGTGTGTGTGTGTGTGTGTGTGTGTGTGTGTGTGTGTGTCAGCGTGCATGCGTACGTGTGTATCTGATGTGTGTGTGTGATATGTAATCCAGGTTGCTGCGTAGGTTAATCATCTTTAACCTCTATAACAGTAATACTGTTAGACATCACAGTCAGACATCACAGTCAGTCAGAGAGATGGAGAGAGAGAGCACGCGAAAGAGAGAGAAAGAGAGTTGGAGAGAGAGAGAGAGCGAGATGGAGAGAGAGAAAGATAGAGAGCGAGAGAGAAATAGAGAGTTGGAGAGAGAGAGCGAGAGCGAGATGGAGAAATAGAGAGTGAGTGAGAGCGCGAGAGAGAGAGAGAGCGAAAGAGAGAGACAGGCAGAGAAAGAAAGAGGCAGACAGACCGACAGCCAGAGAAAGAAAGCAACAGGTTAACAGAGAGATGGGACAAAACAGGACTATGAGCCAATGTGAGCATTAAGAGCAGAGGAGTGAGGAGAGACAACGCTTACGTAACATTGAGGCAATGTCGGTAAAGCAGCGGCGGAGATAAACACTGGTTACAGTCTGAACTGAGTCAGAGTCCTCGTCTGAGGGCATCAAGTGCATTTGAGAGGGGTTGTGTGTGTGTGTGTGTGTGTGTCGCAGTGTGTGTGTGTCGGCGAGTCTGCTTGTGCGTCGGCGTGTGTTTTTGTGTGTGTGTACAAGTGTGTGTACAAGTGTGTGTATGTGTGTGTGTGCACGAGTGTGTGTCCAAGTATATGTCTATGGGACTCTCAACAGTGCTATTGAGCGAGCCAGTGCATGTGACTAAAATATCTTGGCGCTGAATAAAATCATTGAAAGTCAATGTGTGTGTATTTCTATGGTAGAGATATTTCACCCTGACAGTGGGTTTGAATAGACAGGGCTCTTCAATGTCCTTCAATCCCCATAACACCTCAATAGCTTTGAGGGAGGTATAGAAATAGATTGAATAGAAGAGAAGGGGCTCATGATCTTATCAGCTCGGTATTGAACACATACATTCTTGGCAGGAAGTGTGTCATGTCGTGATGAGGAACAGCTTGGGGTAGCACTAGCTGCCATAGAATGACGCTCAATAGCGAATAGGGGTTTTCATATTGAAAAGCTAAAGGAGGATGGTTGAGTGAAGCTGATCTGTATAGGGCTGTGTGTATGGTGCTCTTATGGTGTGTGTGTGGGTGTGCGCCTGTGTGAAGCATATCTCTGGGTATCTCAAAGTCTGGAAGAATGTGTCTGTCTGCAAGTGGGTCTGGGAGTGTGCGTGTGGCCAGTCTCCGTTATAGAATGGAGGCCTGCAGAAATGGGTCAATGCCGGCCTCTCTCCTCCATCTCCTCCCTCTGTCTTCCTCCGTCTCTCTATCCTCTGCTCTTTGCTCATGCAGCCGTAAAGCTGTGTTTTTTGAAGCCTCTCTGTATTCCCATGTCTCTCCCAGATATAGACTAACACACCTCTCCCTGTCCGCTCCCCCGGCAGCACAGCAAGGATATGGGTTTAACGAGCCGACCGCCTCGCGCGTTCTCGCACTGCTGTCACCACACTTCTCTCCATCTCTCTCTCTCACCCCCCTCTCCATCTCTCTCTCTCCCCCCCCCTCTCCATCTCTCTCTCTCACCCCCTCTCCATCTCTCTCTCTCATCTCCCTCTCCCCCTCAGAGGCCTGTGTGTGTGGTGTGTGGTTGGTGTGTGTGTGTGTGTGTGTGTGTGTGTGTGTGTGTGCATACATGCGTGTGTGCGTATAGGCGTCCCTGTCCGACTGGACACACACATACAGGCAGTGATGTTGGGGGCCTCTCCAGTGACTGACACATGGACAGACAGACAGCTGATGTAACAGGGGGTACAGGTAAAATGATATATACATGGTATAGTGTCTAAGTGTAGGAGCTGGAGATATCTCTCTCTCTCTCTCTCTCTCTCTCTCTCTCTCTCCACTGAGTCGTGTCTTAATGCTCCCATTAGCTCACGAGTTTGCCATGTGGACGTTTTAGGCCCAGGGTCTCTGCCCCTACCCTGCAGGCTACCACACACACACAGTTACTAATGCACACACACACCTTAATAGAGGCATACACACACAAAGACAAATCTAAAAAAAGCCATTCTCACATGGACACATTCAAGTAGCTTAAAGAGGAAAATAACAATTTCTTTAGGATTCTGCTCAATACTTGGATTTCACTGTAAAATCAACTCTTTTTTTTAATCTCTGTCTCCCTCCATTTCTCTCTCCAATTTCTCTCTCTCTCTGTCTTTGATTATCTTTGGCTTCGTCCTAAATGGCACCCTATTCCCTATATAGTGCACCATGAGCCCTGGTCAAAAGTAGTGCACTATATAGGGAATAGGGTGCCATTTGGGATGCAGACTTTGTATCCCCAGTTCCAGTTTTCTTTGGGCATATCTTTCTTCCTCTAGCCCTCCTCTAAGGCAGATCCACAGTGTCTGTCATTGTCTGTCAGTGTCTGATTACAATGCGTGCAGCAACAACATTCTGCCACAAATAAACTCAAAAGCTGCCGTTGTGTGTGTGTGTGTGTGTGTGTTCAAACCAGAGGAAATAACATTATGTTGTGCTCAGCTGGACAGCTCAGTGGGACGTCACAGTCGAATCAGAAACAGCCACATTAAACATCAAAACAGTCCGACACAACGTCAGAGCAACGTTAAAAAAACATAACGACCATGCTAGGGTTTGAAGGCTGAAGGAATGCTGTACGACAACTGTCTGTTGGTTGATCCTCTTTATGTGAAGCTGGTTTAACTTATACTTTTTTGGTGAGATGAGAGGGAGGGCGGGTTGATGGGAAAGAACGGGAGGAGGGAGGGAGGGAGGTGGAGAAGTTGTTGGAGTGAATGACGAAAGTCTGAAAGAAAGAGGGAAGGCGGGATGGAGGGAGGAATGCAAAAGAGGGAAGTGGGTCAACGGTCTGACGGAGGAACAAGAGAGAGAGAGAGAGAGAGAGAGAGAGAGAGAGAGAGAGAGAGAGAGAGAGAGAGAGAGAGAGAGAGAGAGAGAGAGAGAGAGAGAGAAAAGAGGGAGAGATGGAGAGAGGAGAGGAGGGGGGATTCAAAATTAAGAAAATGGGATGCGGAGGGGAGGGGAGATGAAAAAGAGTGAGAGAGAGCGATAGAGAAAGAGAGAGCAGAGACGGAGGAAAAACAAGACTAGAACCGTAGGAGGGATGGGATCAGTTAGAACTCTTAAAAGGCGTCACATTAATGCCAAATGTCAGACACACAACTTTACTGTAGAGGAGTTTATCATTGCTAAAGCTGCACACACACAAACTTGAAACATTTTTCCCTGTGAAACTGAGTTGAGGGAAACAGAGAGCGAAGAAGAGAGAGAGAGAGAGAGAGAGAGAGAGAGAGCGAGAGAGAGAGAGAGAGAGAGAGAGAGAGAGAGAGAGAGAGAGAGAGAGAGAGAGAGAGAGAGAGGGAGAGAGAGAGAGAGAGAGAGAGAGAGAGAGAGAGAGAGAGAGAGAGAGAGAGAGAGAGAGAGAGAGAGAAAGACAGACAGACAGAGAAAGGGAGAGGGCGTCCAACTTCCTCTGAACAGAGTAGTACATCTTAAAGAGTATAATTACACAGAACTGTCATGTTAATTAAGGCTTTTAATGAAGTAAATGAGCGCTCACTAAGAACAAAATACACCAGCCACAGGGAGTGTCTTAGTCAGAGAGAATGTGTGTGCATGTGTGTTTTATGTGTGTGCGCATGTTTTATGTGTGTGTGCGTGGGTGTGTGTGCATGTGAGAGATTGTTTATGTGAGTCCACATTCTGTGTGTGTGTGTGTCTGCACGTGAGCAGTCTAAATACTGCTTGGAAAACCTTCCTCTAGCACGCACACGCACGCACGATCACACACACACACACACACACACACACACACACACACACACACACACACACACCCCACCAACTGGGCCCCTTCACCCTCCTGTATATAAACACCAGTACACACAGCATTGCTGGTCAACTAAACATTCCCACTCTTGTCCTCATGATACCCTTCTGTACGGTAGTCACAACTCCTATTCAGGCTGCTCTCCATTAGACTATATGCCTACACATCTGGCCCTCATCTCAGAGCCACTGGAGTGGAGTGTACATTAACCTAAACTGAATGGTGCTATTCAATATTATACAGCCCTACTGGCTGTGCGTTCGGAAAATATTCAGACCCCTTGACTTTTTCCACATTTTGTTACGTTATAGCCTTATTCTAAAATGGATTAAATAAATGTTCCTCATCAATCTACACACATTACCCCATAATGACAAAGCGAAAACAGGTTTTTAGACATTTTTGCAAATGTAGAAAAAAAATTCTAAACAGAAATACCAGTCAAAAGTTTGGACAAACCTACTCATTCAAGAGTTTTTCTTAATTTTTACTATTTTCTACATTGTAGAATAATAGTGAAGACATAAAAACTATGAAATAACACATATGGAATCATGTAGTAAAAGTGCTAAACAAATAAAATAATATTTTAGATTCTGCAAAGTAGCCACCCTTTGCCTTGATGAAAACTTTGCACACTCTTGGCATTCTCTCAACCAGCTTCACCTGGAATGCTTTTCCAACAGTCTTGAAGGAGTTCCCACATATGCTGAGCACTTGTTGGCTGCTTTTCCTTCACTCTGCGGTCCAACTCATCCCAAACCATCTCAATTTGGTTGAGGTCGGGTGTTTGTGGAGGCCAGATCATCTGATGCAGCACTCTATCACTCTCCTTCTTGGTCAAATAGCCCTTACACAGCCTTACACAGATTTCCATCTGTCTAATGTCCATTGCTTGTGTTTCTTTGCCCATGCAAGTCTCTTCTTATTATTAGTGTCCTTTAGTAGTGGTTTCTTTGCAGCAATTCGACCATGAAGGCCTCTGAACAGTTGATGTTGAGATGTGTCTGTTACTTGAACTCTGTGAAGCATTTATTTGGGCTGCAATTTCTGAGGCTGGTAACTCTAATGAACTTATCCTCTGCAGCAGAGGTAACTCTGTTTCATCATAGCACTTGATGGTTCTTGTGACTCCACTTGAAGAAACTTTCAAAGTTCTTGAAATTTTCCAGATTGACTGACCTTCATGTCTTAAAGTAATGATGGACTGTAATTTCTCTTTGCTTTTTTGAGCTGTTCTTGCCATAATATGGACTTGGTCTTTTACCAAATAGGGCTATCTTCTGCATACCACACCTACCTTGTCACAACACAACTGATTGGCATAAACACATTAAGAAGGAAAGAAATTACACAAATTAACGTTTAACAAGGCACACCTGTTAATTGAAATGCATTCCAGGTGACTACCTCATGAAGCTGGTTGAGAGAATGCCAAGAGGGTGCTAAAGCTGTCATCAAGGCAAAGGGTAGCTATTTGAAGAATCTCAAATATAAAATATATTTTGATTTGTTTAACACTTTTTTGGTTACTTCATGATTCCATATGTGGTATTTCTACTATGTAGAAAATAGTAAAAATAAAGAAAAACCCTTGAATGAGTAGGTGTGTCCAAACTTTTGACTGGTACTGTAAGTATTCAGACCCTTTGCTATGAGACTGTGGTAAATTCAATTGATTGGACATGATTTGGAAAGGCACCACAGTTAACAGCGCATGTCAGAGCAAAAACCAAGCCATGAGGTCGAAGGAATTGTCCGTAGAGCTCCGAGACAGGATTGTGTCGAGGCACAGATCTGGGGAAGGGTACCAAAACATTTCTGCAGCATTGAAGGTCCCCAAGAACACAGTGGCCTCCATCATTCTTCAATGGAAGAAGTTTGGAACAACCAAGACTCTTCCTAGAGCTGGCCGTTCGGCCAAACTGAGCAATCGTGGGAGAAGGGCCTTGGTCAGGGAGGTGACCAAGAACCCGATGGTCACTCTGAGAGAACTCCAGAGTTCCTCTGTGGAGATGGGAGAACCTTCCAGAAGGACAACCATCTCCGCAGCACTCCACCAATCAGGCCTTTATGGTAGAGTGGCAAGAGGGAAGCCACTCCTCAGTAAAAGGCACATGACAGCCCGCTTGGAGTTTGCCAAAAGGCACCTAAAGGACTCTCAGAGCATGAGAAGCAAGATACTCTAGTCTGATGAAACTAAGATTGAACTCTTTGGCCTGAATGCCAAGCGTCACGTCTGGAGGAAACCTGGCACCATCCCTACGGTGAAGCATGGTGGTGGCAGCATCATACTGTGGGGATGTTTTTCTGTGGCAGGGACTGGGAGACTAGTCAGGTTCGAGGGAAAGATGAACAGAGCAAAGTACAGTGCGCTCAGGACCTCAGACTGAGGCAAAGGGTCACCTTCCAACAGGACAACAACCCTAAGCACACAGTTAAGAAAATGCAGGAGTTGCTTCGGGACAAGTCTCTGAATGTCCTTGAGTGGCCCATCCAGAGCCCGGACTTGAACCCGATAGAACATCTCTGGAGAGATCTGAAAATAGCTGTGCAGCAATGCTCCCCATCCAACCTGACAGAGCTTGAGATGACCTGCAGAGAAGAATGGGAGAAACTCCCTAAATACAGGTGTGCCAAGCATGTAGTGTCATACCCAAGAAGACTTGAGGCTGTAATCGCTGCCAAAGGTGCTTCAACAAAGTACTGAGTAAAGGGTCTGAATACTTATGTAAATGTATTATGTAATTTATTATTATATATTTTTTTAGCATAAATGTCTAAAAAACTGTTTTTGCTTTGTCTTTATATGGTATTGTGTTTAGATTGATGAGGGGAAAAAAATATTTTATCAATTTTAGAATAAGGCGGTAACGTAACAAAATGTGGAGGGGTCTGAATACTTTCCGCACTGTAGACAGAGGTAAATGGCTTGGGAGAGATGTGTGTGTGTGTGTGTGTGTGTGACTTCCACTGTTGTTGTATGTTCCACACATCTACCTCCCTCATCTCCTCCCTCCATCAACCTCGTTTCCCAAAGAGGAAAGAGAGAAAACATGAGAGAGAAAAGTACAATAATAGATCTTGACATCTGTGCCTGTATACTGGTCCAGAGAGAGAGAGAGAGAGAGAGAGAGAGAGAGAGAGAGAGAGAGAGAGAGAGAGAGAGAGAGAGAGAGAGAGAGAGAGACGCCTTCTATGCCAATAAAAGGAACATAAAATTTGACATACCAATTAGGATCTGGCTAAAATTACTGGAATCAGTTCTAGAACCCATTGCCCTTTATGGTTGTAAGGTCTGGGGTCCGCTCACCAACCAATAATTCACAAAATGGGACAAACACCAAATTGAGACTTTGCTTGCATAATTCTGCAAAAATGTCCTCAGTGTACAACGTAAAACACCAAATAATGAATAATGCATGCAGAGCAGAATTAGGCCAGTACCCGCTAATGATCAAAATCCAGAAAAGAGCCGTTAAATTCTACAACCACCTAAAAGGAAGGATTCCCAAACTTTCAATAACAAAGCCATCACATACAGAGAGAGGAACCTGGAGAAGAGTCCCCTAAGCAAGCTGGTCCTGGGGCTCTCACAAACACAAACAGACCCCACAGAGCCCCAGGACAGCAACACAATTAGACCCAACCAAATCATGAGAAAACAAAAATATAATTACTTGACACATTGGAAAGAATTTACAAAAAAACAGAGTAAACTAGAATGCTATTTGGCCCTAAACAGAGAGTACATAGTGGCAGAATACCTGACCACTGTGACTGACCCAAACTTAAGGATATCTTTGACTATGTAAAGACTCAGTGAGCATAGCCTTGCTATTGAGAAAGGCCGCCGTAGGCAGACCTGGCTCTCAAGAGAAGACAGGCTATGTGCACATCGCCCACAAAATGAGGTGGAAACTGAGCTGCACTTCCTAACCTCCTGACAAATGTATGACCATATTAGAGACACATACTTCCCTCAGTTTACACAGACCCACAAAGAATTCGAAAAAACAAATCCAATTTGGATAAACTCCCATATCTATTGAGTGAAATACCACAGTGTGCAATCACAGCAGCAATAATTGTGACCTGTTGCCACAAGAAAAGGGCAACCAGTGAAGAACAAACACCATTGTAAATACAACCTATATTTATGTTTATTTATTTTCCCTTTTGTACTTTAACTATTTGCACATCATTACAACACTGTATATAGACATGATATGAAATTTGAAATGTCTTTATTATTTTGGAACTTTTGATAGTGTAATGTTTACTGTTAATTTTGTATTGTTCATTTCACTTGCTATGGCAATGTAAACATATGTTTCCCATGCCAATAAAGCCCTTAAATTGAATTGAGAGAGAAAGAAAGAGAGAGAGAGAGAGAGAGAGAGAGGGAGGGCGAGAGAGAGAGAGAGAGAGAGAGAGAGAGAGAGAGAGAGAGAGAGAGAGAGAGAGAGAGAGAGAGAGAGAGAGAGAGAGAGAGAGAAGAGTGATGACAGCAGAAGGTGAGTGGTGATCTAGATAAAGAGAGATGACAGATATGTTTGTTTAGCTCCTTCGTGATTAAGGCGGCTTGGTGAACGATGTGTGTTTAGCTGTGTTTTGTCTGACTCTGTCTGTGTGTGTGTGTGTGTGTGTATGCATGTGTTTGTGTGTGTGTGTATGCATGTGTGTGTCTGACTGTGTGTATTTTGCGCTGCGTCGTCTCTGTGTGTTTTTACATGTGCCCTTCTGGCCTCATTTGCTTTTGAAGTAAAATAACCCAGGGATGTTTGGTACAAGTGGGACAGGAAAAACCTGTGGATGAGATTGAAAAAGGAAGGGAGAGAGAGAGAAAATGAGCGAAAGAGGGCTATAGAGGTGGAGAGAGAGGGAGGGGGGTAGAGAGAGAGCGTGAGACAGACAGAGAGAAAGAGAGAGAGGTTGGTAAAAGTTTGATCAGGGTTAAGTCTCTGCGTGGTCTGTAGTTTGTGGCTGGGGGAATAGCCAGGTCCCAGATTACAGCAGATATAACATCTCTCTCTTTCCCCCCTCTCTCTCTCCCCCCTCTCTCTCTCTCTCCCCCCTCTCTCTCTCTTCCCCCATCTCTCTCTTTCCCTGCTCTCTCTCGCTTTCCCCCCTCTCTCTCTCTCCCTCTCTTTCCCCCCTCTCCCTCTCTTTCCCCCCCTCTCTCTCTTTCCCCCCTCTCTCTCTCTCCCCCTCTCTCTCGCTTCCCCCCCCTCTCTCTCTCGCTCTCTCTCTTCCCCCCCTCTCTCTTTCCCCCCCTCTCTCTCTTCCACCCCTCTCTCCCCCCTCTCTCCCTCTTTGTCTTTATTTCTGTTTCCTGTTGTAAATGGAGCGTTCATTGAACAGCAGTAAGTCTTTAAGTAAACACCTCTCCCTGGAGAACTCCCAACTGCCTGGAAGAACCCCTACTGAAGTCGAAAATTCACAGATAACGCAAAACTACTACAACATATTTTGCTACTATATTATTATTTATTTTTTTACCTTTATTTAACTAGGCAAGTCAGTTAAGAACACATTCTTATTTACAATGACGGCCTACCAAAAGGCAAAAGGCTGGGACGGGGGGCTGGGATTCAAAATAAAAATATGTATAAAAATATAGGACAAAACACACATCACGACAAGAGAGACACCACAACACTACATAAAGAGAGACCTAAGACAACAACATAGCATGGCAGCAACACATGAAAACACAGCATGGTAGCAACACCACATGACAACAACATGGTAGCAACACAACATGGCAGCAGCACAACATGGCAGCAGCACAACATGGTAGCAGCACAAAATATGGTACAAACATTATTGGTCACAGACAACAGCACAAAGGCAAGAAGGTAGAGACAACAATACATCATGTGAAGCAGCCACAACTCTCTACTATATCATTACTAACATATTGCTAATATTACCAAGGCTGAACTACTACTACTAATAATAAATCTACTATTGTGGTCAAAACTACAAATTCAATAGTTAAAAGTCCCACGTGTCCCATCTACATTCTTCAATATTATGATACCTTTACTCAGAAGCTGTAACTGGCAAAAAAGCAATGGAGGGAATTAAATTAGCATCAATTAGTGCAGTTTCCAAAATAAAAACTCTCTCTCTCTCTCTCTCTCTCTCTCTCTCTCTCTCTCTCGCTCTCTCATCACATACCAATCACACACACCAAGACAGGCACACACACACCAAGACAAACACTCTCACACACACACACACACACACACACACACAGCCCCCTGCCCCATTATGTGTTGGGTCTTTGTTGGGAGTGTGTAGGTCCAGGGATTAACGCAGATCTGGAACCATGAATAGGACCAGGCGGTGTTTGTGTGTGAGTATGAATAGGACCAGTCTGGGGCTTGGCTCCTGCTGAATTAATTACACTAATTAGCTCCTTAATTGCATACATTAAAACTTTGGTTAGAGAGTCTGGGGCCGGGAGAGCGAGTAGGGCCGGGGGAGAGAGTAGGGCCGGGGGAGCGAGTAGGGCCGGGGGAGCGAGTAGGGCCGGGGGAGAGAGTAGGGCCGGGGAGAGAGTAGGGCCGGGGGAGAGAGTAGGGCCGGGGAGAGAGTAGGGCCGGGGGAGAGAGTAGGGCCGGGGGAGAGAGTAGGGCCGGGGGAGAGCGAGTAGGGCCGGGGGGAGAGAGTAGGGCCGGGGAGAGAGTAGGGCCGGGGAGAGAGTAGGGCCGGGGGAGCGAGTAGGGCCGGGAGAGAGTAGGGCCGGGGGAGAGAGTAGGGCCGGGGGAGAGAGTAGGGCCGGGGGAGAGAGTAGCGCCGGGGGAGAGAGTAGCGCCGGGGGAGAGAGTAGCGCCGGGGGAGAGAGTAGCGCCGGGGAGAGAGTAGGGCCGGGGGAGAGAGTAGGGCCGGGGGAGAGAGTAGGGCCGGGGGAGCGAGTAGGGCCGGGGAGAGAGTAGGGCCGGGGAGCGGAGTAGGGCGGGGGAGAGAGTAGGGCCGGGGGAGAGAGTAGGGCCGGGGAAAGAGAGTAGGGCCCGGGGAGAGAGTAGGGCCGGGGAGAGAGTAGTGCCGGGGGAGAGAGTAGGGCCGGGGAAAGAGAGTAGGGCCTGGGGAGAGAGTAGGGCCGGGGGAGAGAGTAGGGCCGGGGAAAGAGAGTAGGGCCGGGGAGAGAGTAGGGCCGGGGGAGAGAGTAGTGCCGGGGGAGAGAGGGATCATTCACACACAAATTAAAGCAGACACACTTCAAATGTGATTGATTATACTGTATATTTTAGGGTGGGGGGTGAGTTTGTGTGTGTGTGTGTGAGAGTGAGGAGAACAGAGAGGATTGAATAGGAATGGTTAATGTACTAAAGCTTATTTTCCTTAAACCTCGCTCTACTGTATCTGTTTAACTCAATGATTCCACGCCACACACACACACACAATTTCATGCTATACTCTGCATTACGGTTCCATGTCATTCAAGAAGCTGAACACACTGACTACGATATACTCAAGACTCATATCGACCAATGACATGGCCCTATCTCTATCTAAGCATGTTGGGAAGGTTTACATAGACGATTACATCATCAAGATCATTAGTCACACCACCGTACAGATCCACCCCACCCCTTTAGCATTTTTTACGATTACCAAAACCTTGGCTCACCATGGCATACACCAGAGGTGAAAGCTGACTGAAGAAAAATATAACCGCAACATGTAAAGTGTTGGTACCATGTTTCATGAGCTGAATGAAAAGATCCCAGAAATGTTCCACACACACAAAAAAGCTTATTTCGGCACAAATTTGTTTACATCCCTGTTAGTGAGCATTTCTCCTTTGCCAAGATAATCCTTGTGCTGGGGACTATAACAAGTTCTTTCTGGTCACTAATCTGGATACGCGCACCCACCTTTGCATGTCAATGCTGATTACCGGACATTGGTCAACAATGAAAATGTGCAATTTTTTGGTTCTGAAGCATATGTGAGAATTTAACGACGACTTGCGGGCAGCGGGTTCAGAAAAAAAAAACTAAAATGTTTGGGTAAATTATACCACCACTGAAAAGGGCACTTTGGAGACTGGAAGGGCAAAGGGGCATGTGCTCTGCACAGGTAGAGCTGTCTTTATATGTGCCTGATTGTAAAGACATTCTGCGATTGTCATTTAGGCCCACACTAGCCTGAATTGATGCATGTTCCGCGCGCCTCGGTCTCGCGCATCTCAGTCTCGGCCACTCACCTCCCGCCTTGGCAAAATGTAAGTGTTCTCATCCAAACAAAACGCAATTTGGAGTGTATACCACCCAGATTCAAGTCAATTTGCTAATTTCAAATCAAATCAAATCAAATTTTATTGGTCACATGCGCCGAATACAACAAGTGCAGACATTACAGTGAAATGCTTACTTACAGCCCTTAACCAACAGTGCGTTTATTTTAAACAAAAAAAGTAAGAATAAAACAACAACAAAAAAAAGTGTTGAGAAAAACAAAGAGCAGAAGTAAAATAAAGTGACAGTAGGGAGGCTATATATACAGGGGGGTAACGGTGCAGAGTCAATGTGCGGGGGCACCGGCTAGTTGAGGTAGTTGAGGTAATATGTACATGTGGGTAGAGTTAAAGTGACTATGCATAAATACTTAACAGAGTAGCAGCAGCGTAAAAAGGATGGGGTGGGGGGGCAGTGCAAATAGTCCGGGTAGCCATGATTAGCTGTTCAGGAGTCTTATGGCTTGTGGGTAGAAGCTGTTGAGAAGTCTTTTGGACCTAGACTTGGCACTCCGGTACCGCTTGCCGTGCGGTAGCAGAGAGAACAGTCTATGACTAGGGTGGCTGGAGTCTTTGACAATTTTGAGGGCCTTCCTCTGACACCGCCTGGTATAGAGGTCTTGGATGGCAGGGAGCTTTGCCCCAGTGATGTACTGGGCCGTACGCACTACCCTCTGTAGTGCCTTGCGGTCAGAGGCCAAGCAGTTGCCATACCAGGCGGTGATGCAACCAGTCAGGATGCCAATTTACCATGTGGCTGACATGCGGTAATGTTAAATAATGGTGTAATAGCCTATAGTTTTCTTGGCATTTTGTGTGATAGGCTCACGTTTTACTTTTTTCCGGGATGCCATACAGGGTCGTCTTACTTTCACCCCTGCATACACCATGCGCTGAATTAGGCTTTTGGCTTCAGATTCCCTGTCGAATGGTACACTACATTGCCAAAAGTATGTGGGCACCCCTTCAAATTAGTGGATTCGGCTATTTCAGACACACCCGTGGCTGACAGGTGTATAAAATCGAGCACACAGCCATGAAATCTCCATTATTGTGAAGTGGAAATGTCTAGGAGCAACAACGGCTCAGCCGTGAAGTGGTAGGCCACACAAGCTCACAGAATGGGACCACCGAGTGTTGAAGCGCGTAGCGGTAAAAATCGTCTGTCCTCGGTTGCAACACTCACTACCGAGTTTCAAACTGCCTCTGGAAGCAACGTCAGCACAATAACTGTTCGTCGGGAGTGTCATGAAACGGGTTTCCATGGCCGAGCAGCTGCACACAAGGCTAAGATCACCATGCACAATGCCAAGCATTGGCTGGAGTGGTGTAAAGCTCGCTGCCATTAGGCTCTGGAGCAGTGGAAACACGTTCTCTGGAGTGATGAATCACGCTTCACCATCTGGGTTTGGCGGATGCCAGGAGAACGCTACCTGCCCAAATGCATAGTGCCAACTGTAAAGTTTGGTGGAGGAATAATGGTCTGGGGCTGTTTTTCATGGTTCGGGCTAGGACCCTTAGTTCCAGTGAAGGGAAATCTTAACGCTACAGCATACAATGACATTCTAGACGATTCTGTGCTTCCAACTTTGTGGCAACAGTTTGGGGAAGGCCCTTTCCTGTTTCAGCATGACAATGCCCCCGTGCACAAAGCGAGGTCCATACAGAAATGGTTTGTCGAGATCGGTGTGGAAGAACTTGACTGGCCGGCACAGAGCCCTGACCTCAACCCCATTGAACAACTTTGGGATGAATTGGAACGCTGACTGCGAACCAGGCCTAATCGCCCAACATCAGTGCCTGACCTCACTAATACTCTTGTGGCTGAATGGAAGCAAGTCCCTGCAGCAATGTTCCAACATCTAGTGGAAAGGCTTCCCAGAAGAGTGGAGGATGTTATAGCAGCAAAGGGGGGACCAACTCCATATTAATGCCCATGATTTTGGAATGAGATGTTCAACAGGCAGGTGTCCACATACTTTTGGCCATGCCGTGTATGAAGCCCAAAAAACAGACCCTTGAAGGAAAGGGAGTTAGAGGGAGGAAGGAGAGGAGGGATGGAGGGAGTGGGGAGGGAAAGGGGCTATGGGAACAGGCTGTAGAAATGGCTTCTTGTGTTTGTGAAAATGTACTCAAAATACCTTTAAAACTGAGTTAGTGACACCACAACAGATCGGCTCGTATTTATAAAGTGTCTCATATTAGGAGTGCTGATCTAGAATCAGTTCCATCCTGTCTCACTCCCTCTCTTATTCTCCCTCCTCATCTCCCTCTCTGTCTCACTCCCTCTCTTATTCTTCCTCTCTGTCTCACTCCCTCTCTTATTCTCCCTCATCATCTCCCTCTCTGTCTCACTCCCTCTCTTATTCTTCCTCTCTGTCTCACTCCCTCTCTTATTCTCCCTCCTCATCTCCCTCTCTGTCTCACTCCCTCTCTTATTCTTCCTCTCTGTCTCACTCCCTCTCTTATTCTCCCTCATCATCTCCCTCTGTCTCACTCCCTCTCTTATTCTCCCTCCTCATCTCCCTCTCTGTCTCACTCCCTCTCTTATTCTCCTTCTCCGTCTCCTCTCTCTCATTCTCCTTCTATTTTTCCTAGCAAACAGCTGAAGGAGTGATGCTCCAATCCCTCTGGAACACTATAATCTCTCTCCTCATTCACACAGCATACATCTTACACTGCCTGCCTGTTTAAAGACAAGCTTACCCCAAAACCCACACTGTGTGCATGTTTGTTTGTGTGTGTGTGTTCGAAAGAAGACTGATTGCTGGTTTATACACAAGTTTGATTTACAGGGGGGTCGGCCCAGGCCCCAGTGTGCGCGTGGGCGTGTCTCTGCGCTTCAGCTGTGTGTACCTTTGTGTGGTGTTGTGGAGTGTCTGCTGTGTGTGAATGTGTTCATTATGTCATTACGGGTCATGTTTGCCTGAACCTGGTCCACTAAATCAAAGCCATGTTAGCGTGCTAATGCATTAGCAGCCCTGCCAGAAGGCCCAGAGGTCAATGGAGAGGTGCGCTACGGGATAAAATCCCCCCATTCCTCAGATACACATCCCTCCACAAGTGGTTCCTAGGCAGAAAGCTGGACAATGGTGGCTTTGTCTGCACTGCGGGAGGAGTATGAAAGAAGAAGTGGCGAAGGATGCAAACAGTGTGTGTGTGAGAGACAGTGTGGGGAGGTTAAACAATGTTAACCAGTCCCAATCCAATTAAGGAGAACACACACACACACAGAGGCATACAGTGCCTTGCAAAAGTATTCATCCCGCTTGGCGTTTTACCTATTTTGTTGCATTACAACCTGTAATTTAAATAGATTTTTATTTGGATTCCATGTAATGGACATACACAAAATAGTCCAAATAGTGAAATGAAAAAAATTACTTGTTTCAAAAAATTATACAAAATTAATAACGGAAAAGTGGTGCGTGCATATGTATTCACCACCTTTGCTATGAAGCCCCTAAATAAGATCTGGTGCAACCAATTACCTTCAGAAGTCACATAATTAGTTAAATAAAGTCCACCTGTGTGCAATCTAAGTGTCACATGATCTGTCACATGATCTCAGTATATATACACCTGTTCTGAAAGGCCCCAGAGTCTGCAACACCATTAAGCAAGGGGCACCACCAAGCAAGCGGTACCACGAAGACCAAGGAGCTCTCCAAACAGGTCAGGGACAAAGTTGTGGAGAAGTACAGATCAGGGTTGGGTTATAAAAAAATATCAGAAACTTTGAACATCCCACAGAGCACCATTAAATAAATTATTAAAGAATGGAAAGAATATGGCACCACAACAAACCTGCCAAGACAGGGCCGCCCACCAAAACTCACAGACCAGGCAAGGAGGGCATTAATCAGAGAGGCAACAAAGAGACCAAAAATAACCCTGAAGGAGCTGCAAAGCTCCACAGCGGAGATTGGAGTATCTGTCCATAGGACCACTTTAAGCCGTACACTCCACAGAGCTGGGATTTACGGAAGAGTGGCCAGAAAAAAAGCCATTGCTTAAAGAAAAAAATATGCAAACACATTTGGTGTTCGCCAAAAGGCATGTGGGAGACTCCCCAAACATATGGAAGAAGGTACTCTGGTCAGATGAGACAAAAATTGAGCTTTTTGGCCATCAAGGAAAACGCTTTGTCTGGCGCAAACCCAACACCTCTCATCACCCCAAGAACACCATCCCCACAGTGAAGCATGGTGGTGGCAGCATCATGCTGTGGGGATGTTTTTCATCGGCAGGGACTGGGAAACTGGTCAGAATTGAAGGAATGATTAATGGCGCTAAATACAGGGAAATTCTTGAGGGAAACCTGTTTCAGTCTTCCAGAGATTTGAGACTGGGACGGAGGTTCACCTTCCAGCAGGACAAGCATACTGCTAAAGCAACACTCGAGTGGTTTAAGGGGAAACATTTAAATGTCTTGGGATAGTCAAAGCCCAGATTATTTCTTGTTTGTTTCACAAAATTTTTTATTTTGCATCTTCAAAGTGGTAGGCATGTTGTGTAAATCAAATGATACAAACCCCCCAAAATATCCATTTAAATTCCAGGTTGTAAGGCAACAAAATCGGAAAAATGCCAAGGGGGTGAATACTTTCGCAAGCCACTGTAGTTTCACATACACGTCTTTGCACACAGTGACAAACACAGCGACACACACACAGCGACACACACACAGTGACACACACACAGCGACAAATACACACACACACACAGCGACAGCCACACTATCTCACAGACAGCAGTGCTGCTTTGACTGCTGACCTAAATCGGGAAAGAGGCCTGTCACTTTTTTTTTACTCACACTCTCACCACACATCTATCTCTTTATCTCTCTCTCTCTCTTTATCTCTCTCTCTCTTTATCTCTCGCTCTCCTTCTCTCTCTCCCTCCCTCTGTTAATGTCTCGCCACTTTCACAACACATTTTTGTAACAAACCCAATGTTCTTCCTCTTCCCAAAAATACTGTAACAGTCCTTCTTTCATTCCACCCTATATCCCTCAATGTTTCATCACTCTCTTTTCTGTTTCACTCCAAATGGTTTTGTCTCGCTAATGGAGGGTACCCAAATATTCATGCTGGTATTTGTTGAATGTTCAACAACGGGTTGGTCAAAACTATCATTGTGATTGGTTGAGATGTGTTCTAAGCCATACAAAAAAAACTGTTTAGCATGACGCAAAAATGGGCATCTTGTTTTCTGGTTCATCTGAGAAATCCCTGGTCATCCAGTGTCCCATCAGCTCAGCCAGCCAATTCATTAACTTGATCTCCAGTGTAAAAATAATCTAGACATTATTTCCCCTTGCTTCTAGCCTAACATTTGGTTTGCAACAATGGGGGTTTGTACAAACATTGCTGTCTGTCTCTCGACATTTGCACCATTGTTTCAATCTTGACATTCGATCTCCACTGTCCTATTGAGAATTAACGTGTCAGGACTAGACGGCCATCTTCTCTCAGCCGGTCGAAATCATGAATCAGCATCATTTTTATGGATATATATACAAAGAAATGTCAATAGAAAAACAGTTTAAATGACATGAAATGCAGCTACAGTAGTTTGCTGTCTTACCAGCTTCAGTTTGCATTAGCTGGGTAGTTGGCTAGCTCCTCTGAACAGTGTCCTGATGAGAGAGCACATTTTCTATGCCAGGTGAAATCGTGCATCATTAGCTCATTGATATGGATGTATCCAAAACAGCTTAAACAAACGCAAATGCAGCTACTTTGCTGTTATTATAGCTGCACTGTTTGACCTGACTGTGTTAGCCATAGTTGGCTAGCTAGCAAGCAAGGGATAAGAGCTTTGCCAACCAGCATGGCAATGGAACATTTAGAACGAACGATATCGAACAAAAAGACTTAACAACTGGGTCGCGTCTCTGGCAACCTAACCGATAGAATGAATGGCCAGCTAGCTTGGCTAGCAACCATAGATGTGTCGGGACTAGGCCTATATTTTAGTTGAGGGATTAAATAGTAGCCTATGAATACATTTATCAAAATAACGTTTTTTATTTAATTGGTAACTCGTTGTAGAAAAGCAATTCTACACTCGAGGTTGTGCAAAACAACTTTTTTAGCATGCACTCTTGTGTATAATTGCTTTATTTGTTGTGTGTGTGCATGTGTGACACTGTCAGAGTAGATATACTGGCTCTAACAGATGCCTAGTGTCAGTGCGTCTGTCAGTTGTTATTTGTAGAACGTGCGTCTGTCAGTTGTGTGTCAGTGGCAGGACTGTTAGGGACGATGATTGTGATAACTAATCTAGCATCTTAACACCTCTGTGTCATTCTGTGTGTGTGTGTCACTCTGTCTCTTATCAATGTCATGTTTAGATAAGCCCTACAGCTATTTAAGCCTAACACATCATCACATGCTATGTAAGTGTTTCAATGGCTTTAGATCAGGGATGGGCAACTTTGATGGGGGTGGGGGCCACAAAGAATCTGAACTCATCATGAGGGTTTGCAGTGGCTCGAAGGTCTGTATGCGCACATTCATACCCACACATGCAGTCAGTGCCGGCCTTTTGGGGGCCCTAAGTGAAAAATATTTTAGCCAGCGGAGAGATCTTTTTTTTTTTTAAAGTTAATTTCCTGCAATTCTACACATTTTGCTATGGGGCGTAGAGAAAATGCTGCAGTTTTAAAGCAAGTTTGCTGCAATTCTACACATTTTGCCATGGGGTGGAGAGAAGATTTAGAAATTGTATAACCAATTTCATGCAATTCTAAAAATGTTGCCATGGGGCGGAGAGAAAAATGTGATTTTTTTTATATGATATCTGAGTGAGAGTGACTAACAAAATCAATGGGGGCCCCCCGGTCGGTAATTCGACCATGATTACTACAAGTTTAGATAGCTGGCTAGACTAACTTACCAATCTAAAAAATATTAGCTGACATGAGCTAATTGAGCGACTGACATAAAAAGAGAAAAACTGTTGATGCACAACCAAATTGCACCTTCTGTATTCTACTATTCTAACTCTCAACAGTAAGTTGAGACTCCGACTAGAGGTTGACATGGGAACAGGACTCCCGGGTCTTGCGGGTCCCAAGGGATTCTGGCAGGAATGGGAGTCAAGTTCTAGAGTCAAGTTCGGGACAGGACTGGACAGGATCAACAAACCACAGGAACGGACAGTACAGGAATAGATATAAACATCGTTTTTTGGGCGGAAATATGTCAGCATTTCATAAAAAACAACAACTGTGTAGGCTAAGCCTAATATAGTTTACTTCATAAACATTTATTTAAAAAAGGGGCATTCCCCCCTCCCCCTTCCGTCGGCTCATTCTCGCGCCTCGGTCCAGTTATAGCCAGTCACTTTAGGCTACCTCAGATGCCAATCTACGTCAGTAGGCTAAATGATGAAGCCTTCAATAGAGGAATTGCAACGTCTTGTTGCAGCCAAGGACCCATCATTAATGGAGTTGTCTTTGACAATGAAGAAACCGAGTACATGGCTTGTAAAAAATGCTAGGGTTTAATCAAATAGGCTTCCAACCGGAGAGCGGGACAAATGGCCTGAAGCGGCATTGCTGCAATACTCCCAACAACTTTACCTTCAAGCTCAATTCTTCACATATTAAACTAAACCGTGCCATCTGAGGTGAAGAGTGAAATAAAATATATTGACTTATGCAGTAGCCTACTGCCACTCAGTAAAAAAAAAAAAAAAGTTTTATGTTCATGTTGTACATGTTCATGTTGTACATTTTAATGTGTTGTAAATGTTCATATGTGCGCAGTGCTCAGCTGTAGGCTACAGTTATATGTCAGAGCAGACCCTCCTGCTGGGGTCTCTGTCCTCATCCTCAAGCTTAATCGATCTAAATTTAGGTCATTTACAATACGCTCTTATCCAGGGCGACTTAGGCCTACAGTCAGTGCATTTAACTAAGAAAGGTAAGACAACCACATATCACAGTCGCATATTGCATTACTGAAATATAATATAAATACTTCCTAAACAAACTCAATAGCCTTCATATTTGTGTGCGCAACAATTAGCATGGGACGGGAGTGATCTTTATCGGGAAGGGACAGGAAAGTTCTGAGGTTATAGAACTGTTGCGGGATCAGGACAATACAGGAACATAATTGACAGGACAAGACGGGACAGGAATGAATATTCACTCCCGTGTCAACCTCAAACCTACGGGCCTACAAAAGGGGTCCCGCGGCCCACCA
The DNA here is from genome assembly GCF_020615455.1 of Coregonus clupeaformis. Lineage (NCBI taxonomy): Eukaryota > Metazoa > Chordata > Actinopteri > Salmoniformes > Salmonidae > Coregonus > Coregonus clupeaformis. Next base: position 3,466,504 of record NC_059207.1, read on the forward strand.
TCCCTGCTTTGGATGCTGTGTTCTAATGCATGTTAAGTGGTCTTTTTAGAACTGGTATGGGTACAGTATTGTTGTTTAGTTTATAATATTAGAGGTTTGGATGCAGATGCCTGAGCTTATCCTAAATCAGTTCTTTTATTGACTTTATGTTGCTGTTTGAAACAATAAGAAGAACATGAGGATTAGAATTAGTTTCATCTGTAATATTTAGCTATGGTTAGCTAATTAATAATTCCTACTTAATATTATTCAGTTTCAAATCGATAAACTCTTCACTTCTCTCATCCTCCCCATCCCTTGTTCCCTCCCTCCCTCCCTCCTTCCCCCTGTTCTTTACTCCCATCTTCTCCCCCATGGTTGTGTTAGCTAGCCTCTGTGCTGATGAGTGGGAAACTCAAATCTGCTGGATTTAACCTCTTCATATATTCAGCAGATATAGATTTCTCTCAGTCCCTCGTTCCCTCACCTCTTCGACCCGTCTCCTCCCCGTCTGCACCTCCCTCCATCCTTTTCCTCACTCTCTCTAAAGTCATTGGAGAGTCAATTACACAAACACACAAATGGACATACACATGCATAATAAAACGTATACAAACAAACACACACACACACACACACACACACACACACACACACACACACACACACACACACACACACACACACACACACACACACACACAGTAAACTCATGCATATGGAGTTCATTTAGGCTGCAGTGCAGCACTCCCTCCCTCCTTCCCTCTCTCTCTCTCTCTCTCTCTCTCTCTCTCTCTCTCTCTCCCCCCTCCTCTGTATTCTCTTTCTCACTTCCTCTCCCTCTCTCTTTCTATTCTATTCTCTGTCGTTTATTCCAGCTTAACCCTGATGAATAAACCAGTGTGTGGCTCCCTCTGCATTATTAAATACATCCTCACTACTGTAAACAGAAACAGTGGCACTGTGTCCAGCCAGCTAGGGCCAGAGAGAGAGAGGGAGACTCTCACACCAACTTAGTCTAAGGGCTCGATTAAATCCATACCGCCAAAGTTCAGCACTATAGCGTGTTTGAAATGTAAAGGGAATTTCTGAATGAGCCGACATATGCGGCGTTTACCATGAATGCAGAACATTGCCTATACATTTAAAATCCCACTATAGCGCTGAACTTGGGCAATACGGATCGAATCGAGCCCTAACTCTCAGGTAGACATTTTCCACTCAGCTTTTCCATTCTATTATTCCTATTGGGCTGGATGATGGTTTATCTGTCTGCCATTGTGTATGTGTGACAGCGATGGGCTCTCCGTGCTTCTCTGTGCATATATTTGAGAGAACGGTTGTGTGTACGTATACATATGTTAGCGTGTGTATCGACTTGAGTGTGTGTGTATCGAGCGTGTGTGTATGTGTCGCGCACAGGGAGAGGTGATTGAAAGTGACCGTGGTGTTTCAGTGTCACAGCAGCAGACAAGATGCTGTCTCTCTCTCTGTCAGGCTCCTCTTACTTTCTATTCACATCAATGTACACATTCACTGGCATGTGCCCTCTCTCTCTCTCTCTCTCGCTCTCTCTCTTTATCCATCCCTCTCTTTCTCTCCATCTATCCCTCTTCCTTTTCCTCTACTTCCCCCTATCGCTGTCTTTCTGTCTATCCCTGTCTCTCTCGCACTCTGTTGGTCTTCCTGTCTCTCTCTCACACTCTGTTGGTCATCCTGTCTCTCTCTCTCGCACTCTGTTGGTCATCCTGTCTCTCTCTCTCGCTCTGTGAAAGGACACCTGCATGTCTGCAACGGCAACTACATAACCTCCCCCTTTCACTCATTTCTTTCTCTATCTCATTCCCTCGTTCCCTACCTCTGGCCCTCTATTATCCACTTCCTATTTCTCTGACACAAATGCCTTTCTCCCTGTGTATCTCCTTCATTTATCTCTACTCCTCCCCTCTCACATTCCTCTCTCATCCCTGTTCTCTCTCGCCCTCTCTCATCAGTATTTTCTTCTACGAGGTGAGCAGTGCTGATTTACAATAAGCTTTTGAGAAGCTGACTCTTCAGGATCACTGACTCTAGATCAGTCAAAGACAAAATATTTCATTTAAGAAGCTGCTGCTGTAGGCAGGATGGCTGACTTGCGATCAGTGAATGGAAAGAGGTTTCATCCTCCACTCTCTGACAACAAAGACAGAAGGAAACAACTAGTGCCATCTATACTCCTCTCTGTCTCTTATGGGGACAAGGAGAGATGGCAGCCGTCCACGAGGTGTGTGTGTGTGAGACAGGGATCTGGCATCTGCTTTCAAAGAGGCTTGATCTGTGGTTCAGCTACAGATATCAGGAGTGTGTGTGTCACTGAAGAGCTTTGAAAAGAGAGAGAGAGAGAGAGAGAGAGAGAGAGAGAGAGAGAGAGAGCGAGAGAGAGAGACTCTTTACAACCAAGACAAGTCTCTCTCTCCCCCACCTCACACTCTCTCCTTATCTCGCTCTCTTTCCTTCGCTCTCTACATCCCTCCTCCCCCTCCATCTCTTCCTCGCTTCAGTTCGGTCCAACATTTCCCTCTCTCATATCAGTCTACGTTCCAGCTCATTTAGTCCACTGTGAATAAATTAACACATGCTAAGGTAGGTTAATTACAAGACATTTCTCTGAGGGGAAAGACTCACATCTGAACTTTGCACGCATGCACGCACACACACACACACACACACCTTCTACTACATGTACATGCACACACACTCAGGTAAACACATTATCATAATGGCAATCTGAATCAAGAAAACACACTTGAGAAACATGTCCAGTACACATTAATTACATTAAATAATTGACCCAGACCCCCACAATGTAACAACTTCACACACAAAAACACAGACACCAAGTCAACATCAAACCATCCATCTTCTCCCAATTTTCCACACGCACCTCGTGTCTCTCTCTCTCTCTCTCTCTCTCTCTCCTCCCTCCCTCCCTCCCTCCCTCCCTCCCTCCTCCCTCCCTCCCTCCCTCCATCTCTCTATCTCTCTGAGTGTCTGTGTGTGTGACCTTGCGTTTGAGCCCTCATTGATTAGGGCTGGAGCTGTCAATCGATCCCTTAGTCTGTCTGAGGGAAGATAAAACACGGGACACCCCGGTTGCCATGTCTGGCTAGACATAGAATGGATCTGGCAACCCAGTGGTTCTCATCTGAACCCTTCATAACACAGCATGGAATTCTAGCGGCCGATGTTGTGGGCAAACACACCTGGTCTAACATACACGCACGTACGTGTATACATGCAAGCATGCACCTCAACCCACTGCATATCCTTAACACAAAACACACAGGTATGCATGTATGTACTACACACACACTAAACACACACACACACACACACACAGGGGCCTATTGTGAATGTTGCAGTGGGCTAACACACCTAAGCAGATCTAATCTGAAAAATGCAGCTCTGCTGATTGTGAGTGAGTGCATACTTGGGAGTACTGATATGATACGCTCTCCCCACCGTGCCTCTCAAACACACACAGGCATGATGATACTAGATATAGCACAGAAACTGGTAGGCAAATATAGAACAGAAGTAGCTAGGTATGAGGGAAGCGAATGGATTCGGTTCGTCTATAGTTCACTGTCTCTCATTCTCTCTCTCTTTCTCCATTTCCACTTCTTCTTGGCTCTCTCTTTATTTTCTTCCACCCATGAGAAGAAGTGAAAAGAGCATTAATACACCTGAGTGAATGGGGCTCCCAGGTGCGTAGGAGAGAATCTACAGTATAGCAATCAAATAATGTTTTACACAGAGCTCATGTTTGGGTTGGCAAGGCCATGTGTGTGTGTGCGAGTGCCTGTGCGAGTGCCTGTGTGTGCCAGAATGAGTGTGTGTTAGAGTTCTCCTGAACTCCTGAATCCACTAGCTCCCTCATAGTGTTGTGTGTACTTAAAAAACAACCCAGAGAGGTTTCACTTGATGTGACCTGAGAGATTGTTTTATGTGATACACACGCTTGGCTTGGCTGGCGTTGATGACCTCGTCACGTATTCACACGTCCTAACCCCAAACAAACCCAAATGAAAACAAAACAAATAGCTGGATACCCAGTCACTGGAAGTCTGGCAATAACAATAAATCAGCGAAGCAGAGGAGAAACGCAATATAACACAAACACATGTAAGCAGAACCCCCCCCACCTCCCTCCACACACACACTGCAATTCTCCCCGCTCACCGATGATGTAGTAATCAGCGTTGGTTTTGAACTCGTGTCCCCACAGGTTAGGAGAGTACTCCTGGAACTTGATGGTGAACCTCATGTCATTGTTGGGCTTGTCACAGGTGAGGAGCAGGTTGGGTGCACCCGTCACCTCACACCTGTCCGCCTGCTCACGTGACGACACCAGGTACAGCTTGTAGAACTCGTACTCGGCGGGGGCCCGCTGGCTGGGGGGGTCCGACGACGGACAGATGAGATCCAGACGATCCCCAATCTGAGGGTAGAGGACGTAGCCCTTATCGTCCAAAAACCTAGAGGGAGAGAGACAGAGAGAGAGAGAGAGAGAGAGAGGGAGAGAGAAAGAGAGCGGGAGAGACAGAGAGAGAGAGAGAGAAAGAGAGGAGAGAGAAAGAGAGTGGTAGACAGAGAGAGAGAGAGAAAGAGAGGAGAGAGAAAGAGAGCGGGAGAGACGGAGAGAGAGAGAAGGAGAGAGAAAGAGAGAGGGAGAAAAGAAAAAGAGAGGTTAGTGTCACTTGTAAAGACTAATCAACATAAGCTATAGTAAGTGTTTCTCCATCTTCGTTCGGTGAAGGCAGTTGTTTGTCCTCTTTTTTAAGGACACATGTTCAGCGAGCTGTGTAAACCTCCAGATGGCTGAGACGCAAACCCAACCCCCTCACCTCCCTACTCATCCAACAGTTATTTGATGAACACAACGCTACTACGGCTAACAGCACACCACAACGCTAGTACGGCTAACAACACAGAGCACTGTTAGCCTATCTGTAACCTGTTAGCATTAGCATGATTCTCTAGTAGTAGCAGATAGTGAATGGGTAATTTAGCCTGTGTGACCCAAAATATGCTAATTGAGTAGCTGTTAACATGTTTGGCTAGCAGCATACACCTTAAAGGAATGAAGAATTTCATCCTTGACCCTGCAGATGGTAGTGGAGAAGCTAGCCTAGCCTAGTGCTAGTGTAGAAGAGGTCTGCAGCAGCAGAGGAACTTGGCATTCCTGTTCTCATCACCGGGGTCAGGAGGTTATCACTGAGCACTTACACTGAGAGAGGGAAACTCTCACTGTACTCAACACACACCCCCGCACCAAGAAAGCACAGTAGAGGGCTGGGCTGGGCCTCACACACTAACAGGCACAGATACACACACACACGCGCAGACAGACAGAAACGCACAGGCACACACACATGCACATAAACCATTTATAGAAGGTCTACTATAGATTCCTGTCACATAGGCATTTGCTAAGGGGCTTTCATGTACACAATAACACACTCAGGAGATACTAACACACATACCCATACAAATCGCTTACTGAAAGCACATTCACGTACACGCCCATCTTATTTCCTGCATGGCACATTTGTGTGTGTTATCTGATGGTGGATTGGAGCCTGAGTCACAGTAGACCTCAGCAAAAGAATTGCAGAGCAAACAGCGCGTCTGAGAACTGCACTTAGCGGATGGAGGGAGCGAGAGAGAGAGAGAGAGGAGAGAGAGAGAGAGGAGAGAGAGAGAGAGAGAGAGAGAGAGAGAGGAGAGAGAGGGAGAGAGAGAGAGAGAGAGAGAGAGAGAGAGAGAGAGAGAGAGAGAGAGAGAGAGAGAGAGAGAGAGAGAGAGAGAGAGAGAGAGAGAGAGAGAGAGAGAGAGAGAGAGAGGGGTAGGGGGAAAGGGAAAGGGAAAGGGAAAGGGAGGGGTGGGTGGAAGGGGGGAGTGAGTGATGGAAAAATGCTACCGGGTAGGCAGGTGTAATGGTCAAACCAGAGGGAGAAGGAGGAAGTAAAGGTATGTTTAAAACGGAAAGACTGAGAGGGAGAGAGACATAGGTAGAACAACATGTGGGAAGATAAACTAAGGAGAGTTCTCAAATACAGATGTCTGTTCAGAAACTGAAAGAGAGAAAACAGAGAAACAGACAAAGAGACAGAAAGACAAAAGCAAGTAAGAAAAACGGAGTGATAGAAAACATAAACAGGTATAGAGATGCTTGTTACACTATATGGTTAACAGTAGCCCTAGTTGTTGAGTTAGCCCCGTGTGGTGGCGCTATGCAGGCTCACGAAGAATCTTTATCACCATAATCACAACTTCCCCTGATTTCCTGCTAGTCAACACAGCTGACTGCTACCACTGTTGCTGGGGACACACAAACACACACACACATGAACACATACACATTCACAAACCTCAAATTCATGTTCTGTATCAGCGACAAATCTCAACTGTCAACAGTCTTTTTTATGCAGGAGGATTCAAAGAATTGCATTGAATTCTATAACAAAGCAGACCTTAGTTCCAACGTTCTCGAATTCTATAATAAAGGAACAACTCTCATATAACTGAATGTTGTAGTAAGAAAGAAGTGAAGAGAGCTGAACTTTATACAATTTGATAGAGTTAATCTTTACAAGTAAATAAATCACTTGGACCAGACACAGAATGAACAGACACAGCTCAACTCACTTGCCCTCAGCACCCTGCCTCTCTCCTTTTGTCAGACCACATCCCTCTCTCTATCCCCCTCACTCTCCAGCAGACAATAGTGGCATTCATGTGTCCACACTTTGCAACAGGGAGTGGGGGATGGAGGGGCCAGAGGTGATGGAGGGAGGAGTGGGTTGAGTGAGGGATGAGGGGAGGAGAGGAGAGGAGAAGGAGAACTTTCCTCTCCTTTCTTCTCCGGGGTCTTTTATGAGGGCAGAAACATCATTTTCTCAACCCTGGTCGCTGCCCTGCCTCGACCTTCACGGCTAGAGAAAAGACTGGAGTGTTAGTTTCTCTGACCCTCGCCCCCCTCCTCTCCTGACCCCTGCTCCCCCCCCTCGCCTCTTCTCCTCCCTCTCTCCGCACGCCTCTGCAGTGTGTGTGTACCTGACTGTGGCTGGTTAGATAGCGTATTCTGCACCCCGCATATCCCAGATTCCTCAGAGGCAACTCGAGCTGTGTCTGAACCAAAGCCGGGCACACAGGTGCAGCCAGCGGGACAACAGGGATGTGTGTGTGTGTGTGTCTGTCTCTATCCTTTTGTGTGAGAGAATGCGGGGGGGGGGGGGGACCAACCCATGAGAAAAATCCCTAAAATCCCTCCACAGACAAGCTAGATAAAAAGAAAAGAGATACTTACTTCAAGCCAATAGATCTCTATGATTTGTCCAATTAAACTAAACACAACCATATGTGTTACTAAGAATCCCAAAGTACCTTCCCATTATTGAATAATAAACCAGTGCTCTGGTAGATTTATGGAGCCCATGTATAAACCTGTCTGGGGTAATCTCATGGTATACACACAGACAGGCCCTAATGTACACACACTGTCACACAAGGATGCAGACACATACTGCTCTGATCTGACACCTGGTGCCTGTTTCTCGGATGTCTACTACAGGAACCACAGTGTGTCTGTGTGCTTAGAGAAGTGCTCCCCATTTGCTTAACTAGAGGTACATTCATTTCCTGCCTCTCTAGTATTATCCTGAACTCACTCCGGCCCAATCATTTTAAAGTGTCAAACTTTCCACACTTCCGTACATCTTATCAATGCAAACCTCATTTAGGAGACAAAGTTTATACATCCATGGAGAAAAGGTATACCTAAACGCGCTTCAGCCCAGCTTCAACGAAAAAGGGGGGATCAAAACATTCCTTACCCCAGGATACTTCAACTAGTGACTATCATTCCTTACCCCAGGATACTTCAACTAGTGACTATCATTCCTTACCCCAGGATACTTCAACTAGTGACTATCATTCCTTATCCCAGGATACTTCAACTAGTGACTATCATTCCTTACCCCAGGATACTTCAACTAGTGACTATCATTCCTTACCCCAGGATACTTCAACTAGTGACTATCATTCCTTACCCCAGGATACTTCAACTAGTGACTATCATTCCTTACCCCAGGATACTTCAACTAGTGACTATCATTCCTTAACCCAGGATCCTTCAACTAGTGACTATCATTCCTTACCCCAGGATACTTCAACTAGTGACTATCATTCCTTACCCCAGGATACTTCAACTAGTGACTATCCGGGAGAATAAAGAAACAGGAGCACTCTGTTGCCAGGTAAATCTGATAGATTTATTGACAGGACAAACAACCAATAGGCTTACATTTCATCATGAATCGCCTTAATCGGAGCCTTGAGTAGGAAAAGGGTGAGAGGCAGGGGAGTGTCCCACTCGTTATGTCAATCAAACATGTCAATAATGTCAATACTGTCAGTAGTAGAAGCAATTACATAGGTTGTTCAAACAAGAGTATGACCATTCAAGATTCCTACACATACATTCTACTTGAATAACAATAGACAGAGAAATTAATCAACAAAGAAAAATGTATTTCCCAAAAATGTATTTACAAAAAAGATGAAAAAGAGAGCTGTTCATTCAGACCCTTTGGCTTGACGTAATGTTATACATCCATACTCAGTCTGTAGGGTTCCACAGTGCTATCACATCATTAAATAAAGATATGTTTAAAGATTAAATAAACATACAGGTAACTGCCAAAATAAAGAAAACACTTGACTAAATGAAAGCATATTGAAGTATATTGAAAGCAGGTGCTTCCACACAGGTGTGGTTCCTGAGCTAATTGGCAATTAACATGCCATCATGCTTAGGTAACAATGCCCAGTTGTCCATTATTTTGGCTACCATGGCTAGAAGAAGAGATGTAATAGACTTTGAAAGAGGGGTCTCAAAGGAGCATAGGTGATTTAAAGTGTGTGTGTGTCTCAGTCACCATATCTCAATCCAATTGAACACTTGGGAGATTCTGGAGCGGCGCCTGAGACGGTCTTTTCCAAAACCATCAATAAAACACAGAATTATGGAATTTCTCGTGGAAGAATGGTGTTGTTTCCCTCCAATAGAGTTCCAGACACTTGTAGAATCCATGCCAAAGCGCATTGAAGCTGTTCTGGTTTGTGGTGGTCCAACACCCTATTAAGACACTTGGTTGGTTTTTTCTTTATTCTGGCAGTTACCTGTATCTCAAGAGCATTACTATAGTACAGAGAAGTTCTTTGACTGAGAGTAGACAGAGAGAAAGTTTTCAGAGTAGAGAAAGTCATTGATGATACTTTGATTGTGTCCCAAATGACACCCTATTCCCTATACGTTGGATCATAGGGCCCTGGACAAAAGTAGTGCACTATGTAGTGAATAGGGTGGCATTTGGGAGGCAGCATTTTACTATTTCCATTAAGGAGGCATGGCCTAGATTTCAGGATGAAAAGAAAAGAGCAAGTGATAAGGAGGTGTGAGAGTGAGAGAAAGAGAGATGGCAAGGATATGGAGAGGAATGGAGTGAAGGAGAGTGGGAAAGAGAAATAGAGCAAAAACATTAGAGAGGGAGAAATAATGAATGCTACTGAGAGAGGGAGGAATAGAGAGGTGGCCGGAGAGAAGGAGACAGGGAGCTGGAGAAAGAGAGAGTAGCTAACAACAGAGCAACACAAGGTTGTTGTAAAGGCAGAGTGCTGGAAGGGCTGCTGGAATGTCTGTGGTGAGAAAGAACGACAGGAATAATAGTTTCCATATGGTTGCTCCTGACAGAAAGAGAGATGAGAGAAAGAGAGAGAGGGAGGGAGAGGGAGAGCGAGAGAGAGACGGAGAGAGGCAGGTAGGGCTGAGGTTGTGTTTGAATAGTTAGCCGGCGCCGTGGGACTCTGAAGGTAAGAGTGTCCTTGTCACTGCAGTGCACAGCATCCCTCATCAGCACACACGCACACACTGATCTACACACACACACATACAAACAAAGATCATCACACACACACATTGAACAGCACACACACACACATTGATCACCACACACACATAGACATACAAACACACACCCTCCCTTCCATCTGTCCGGAGGCAGTCTTGATTTCCGCAGCGCTGGTGTCACATCCATTACACATCACACACCCCGTAACCATGGGAGTAACCACAGAGACATGGGATGCAGGCACGCTGATGGCTTGGCCTTTAAAGAACACACAGCCAGATCCTCTTCCATCTCTCTCTCTCCTTTCCTCCCTCACTTTACACTCTTCTATCATGACCCTGCTCTTTCATCAAACTCTAAACCTTTTACTCCAGGATTTCTCAAACTCGGTCCTTGGGACACCAAGGGGTGCACGTTTTGTTTTTTGCTCTAGCACTACATAGCTTTGATCATTAGAATCAGCTGTGTAGTGTTAGGGCAAAAATCTAAACGTGCACCCCTTGGGGTCCCCAGGACCGAGTTTGGGAAATGCTGGCCTAATGTATAAGTTTGGTCAGGATTTTTTCTTGACCACCTGTCTAGGATCCTATTGTAATGAAAACCTCCATAAAGCATCTCATAGAAGGAGTGCGGATCTAGGATCTGTTTTGTCTTCATAATGGACAGGGGGGACCTGGGCCCATATCCACAAAGAGTCTCACAGTGCTGATCTAGGATCAGGTCCCCACCTGTCTACAGTCTTATTCATTATGATCTAAAAGGAAAAACTGATCCCAGATCAGCACTCCTACTCTGAGAAGCTTTGTGGATACAGGCCCTGAACTGTTAATTCGGCCCCGGGTCCTCTTAAGAATCACTATACTGATAAAAATGGTGTTTATATCTACCATACAGTAATATATGGATTCGGTAGCCAACTTCCTCAAAAGTGCTTTCTAACATTCAACCAAACAAATGAATAGGTCAATAGAAACATTTAGTCACCAGGTTTCTCTCTCGCTCTCTCCCACTCTCTCCCGCTCCTCTCTCAGTATGTAGTCCAGTGTAAGTCGGGATGATTTGTAGCTGGCTAAATTGGCCCCATTAAGAATGTCTATAGGAGGTGTGGGCTGATGGAGAACCCAGGTCCTGGACAGGCCTGAGCCGGAGGGCCCCCAAGTGTGTGTGTGCGTGTGTGACACTGTGTGTGTGTGTTTTCCAACTAGGCTTTTAGCGCTCCAGCTGGTGTTTAGATCTCATTCAGTGTGTGTATGTGTGTGAGGTTAAACTCATTCTCTCAAACCAACTCCGTAATTAAATTAGGTGAGTGAAGGCTCGGGAGGAATGAGGGCAGACACCATAGACGTCCCCGATGGAAGGGTGGAGAGGTGGCGGGGTGGAGAGTAGGGATGGGTATTTGAAATTATTTCACGATTTAAATACTATCATAATATCAGGATATATCCAAATATTTGAAATACATGTGTTTTAAAGATTATTATTTTTTGGGGGGGGAGACTTCAATGGAGACTTGCTCGCGCGACTCAAGAGAGCCAGTGCGCTGCGCTCTGCTTGTTTCAGCAGAATGGTGGGGGAGGGGCGAGAGAGGACCAGGGGCCAGTGTGTGTGACAGTCTGTGTGTGGCACGGAGGGAGAGCGAGAAAGTAGCCAAACTGACTTGCGCTAGTTAGACAAACTTGTTGCTGCCATCTGGTATATCATCTAGTAGTGCCTGTCTTGACTGCATCAAATCGTAGCTTAGTGGTTAAGAGCGTTGTGCCAGTAACCGAAAGGTCGCTGGTTCTAATCCCCGAGCCGTCTAGGTGAAAAATCTGTCGATGTGCCCTTGAGCAAGGCACTTAACCCTAATTGCTCCTGTAAGTCGCTCTGGATAAGAGCGTCTGCTAAATGACAAACAAAAAAAAGAAGCTAGCTAGCTAGCTGAAGTAGCAAGGCTATTTGAGGCTATTTTGAGGGGTCCTTATCTAAAACAACTCCATTCATAGGAAACAAAAGCCTACCTGTTGGTTGATCATTGTAGCTTACTCCTTCTCATTTAGCCAACTTCATTCAGTAATTTTAACTCCATTTTGAATTGATTAGAAATCTCCCACTTCACTTGCTACACATGTAGCCTCTGATTGTAGCGCCACTTTGATTGACCGACAATAACAACAAGCTGCAGGTGTGAAATGTGAGTTGTTTCAGGAAACTAGGCATATGTCGCGCGTCAATACTTCACAGGAGAGCCATTTGAACATGAACTTTTTTTTAAATCAAAATGCGTTTTTTGGCAGAAATGCCTTCTGGAACATGTGAACTTGAATGTGCCTTAATAACAAACTTGTTTGCCGTCTGTAAACACGAATAAAAAAAAAATATTATGAGCCTAGTTGGTTTAGCCACTGAAAAAGACAGCAACCTTCCCGCTAGCCATGATTGGCTGAGATAATGAGTGGGCTGGACATGCCGAGAGATGAGTTCGGATTGGTCTGCCATGTAGCACGCTTCTGTCTATAACATGAGCTGGTCAGTATGTGTAGGTAATCCTTTCTAATGCAGCTTTTTTGTAAGATATCAAATAGTAGAACTGCATAAGTGTTGCTCTCCACTTTCTGGAGGACCGAGTTTTGAAATCAGTGGAATTATGATAGCTAAGGAGATGTAGAAAATTCTGGCGTTTGATTGCAAATATGCAGACTGAGTCGAAAAGAGAACACACAGAAGGCTGTTGTATAAAACACCTGTCTCCAGATTACATCTTCAAACTAAGGGCAACCATGGCATCCGTGGCAGCGGGAGAAGCGTCCATCCATCTATACGGGTAAGATAGTCTAGCTAGCTACATTTTCAGATATTACACGTTTCTAATTTTGTCAGAAAGTCATTTTCATTTCAAGTTATCATAAGTGTACTGTTCGCTAGCTAGCTAACGTTAGCTGGCTGGCTCGCTAGCTAACGTTACATGTATGATCTGTGTAGTAATATTATTCGTATCTCTGAGCCATTTGCATTGCTAGTTATAGCCTAATGTTAGCTAGCTAACATTGAACCTGGTTGGTTAGCTACCTGCAGATTCATGCAGGGTAGTAATGTTATGAGTTGGGATTATGGTTAATTGTCTAAACAAAAGACTCCACTCTGCAAGTAACCATTTCAATAGAATGTTCATGATGTCACTGCGACAACTGTCGATAGACTGGCTATCTACTCTGATTTCAGCACACTCTCGTCTGAGTGTGCCAGAGCGCAGAATAACTGACAAATTTACTAACGATCAACACCCGTTGAATATGGCCGTTGTCAGTAAACGTTGGCAAAAAAGCTTAATTCAATTGTTGCCAGCAGCACAGTTGCAGTCACCAACGCTCTGGATAACATAAATACAGCCTAACCAGCTCTGCTAGGGTGAATAAAATGGTCAGTGAGCTGTTCTCTCATTTGTGTCTGGCAGTAGCTAGCAAGCTAGCCAATGTTAGCCAGTTCGCTTGGGTGCTTGACTTCTGTTGTTAGGTCAGAATGCTCGAATCAACCCTACTCCTCGGCCAGAGCGTCCCGTGTGTGCTTTGAACGCTCTGAGAGCGAAACGCTCTGAATTTACAAACGGACAATCTGACAACGCTCTGAGTTTACGAATGCCCAGAAAATGATGCTGAATGGGTGTAGACAAAGAAGAGCTCTCCAGTATGTGTACCAAAACATTCAAGGGCCATTACAAGTTTATCTACTTTCAAAGCAGAATTACTTTCCCATTGTTCCTCAACTGTAGTGTATGATATACCATTTTCTAGTCCCTACTTTTATCCAATGTAAAAAACACAATTTCAAATTTTGCTACATAAGACGAAACGAGCTGGTCGGTCACAAATGTGTAGGCTACCGGTGCGTCTTTTTTTATGGAGCGCACTGCTAAAAACTGTCATTAAACGATTGTTTTACTAAAAATGTTGAATGTAATGGCCTTGTAGGCTATGTAGCAATGTCATATAGATCATTTTATTTACTTTTAGACAAAGCCTTTACTCTCCCATGTAATCGAACACTAATGTCCATTCAGATATTCTAATAACCGTGCACATCCCTAGTGGAGAGGTGGAGCAATATAGAGGGGGAGGGGTGGATGGATAAATAGGTAGAGAAGTATGTGGGCTGACCTGCCTCACCTATCATAGTATGGCTTACCTGTCCTGGGACACAGGGGCCACAGAGAGGGCCTCCCCAAGGGCCACACAGTCTGCGAGTCTGAAATGATACCCTATTACTCATTGAATGCACTACTTTTGACTAGCTTTTGACCAGAGCCATCACAGTATGGTCAAAAGTAGTGTACTAAATGGGGTGTTGGTGGTTATAGTACAAACATTTGCACTACAGTATATGGGGAATAGAGTTTTGCCCAAAGTCTTCCCAATCCCTGACCTATGACTTTCAGGGCTACAGTGTGTGTATGAAGCCTAAACTTTGCACTTTGAGGGGCCGTGAAATCTGAGGCGCCACGAAACCTTAGTACTAAAAGACCACAATGTCTAAAGAGGTCTCTGACCCTCGGCTACACTATGTTTCTATAGGGCCACAGTATAAGTGTGGCCCCTAGACTATGATCCTAAAAGGCAATAGTCAGTGTATGTGGGGCCCAGGTGCAAGATCTTTCCACATGCCCCCACACCAATGTCTGCTTCTGGTACAGTTCTTAATCCTGGGGTCTGGATTTCAGACTAGCTTCCATTCCTACCCCAAGGCACAAAGCAAGCCACGTTACCCTCTCTTTCTTTCCTCCCTCCCTCTCTCGCTCTCTCTCTCCCTCAAACTGTTGATTTTACCGCGGGGCTCCTCAACCCCTGGGTCCTGCTGGGACCGCAACCTGACCACACTCTCCTAAGCCCTTAACCCTCCTCCCTCGCCTCCTGGGGTGAGGAGGGGCGGGGGGGATACAGCCAGAGAGAGAGCGCCAAATCGCTTCAAGATGCTTGGGGAGAAGGACTGGGGAGGACTTGGGAAGCTGGAGTTTAAAAGTGGGGTAGAACAGCGCTTAGGAGAGTATGGTCACGTTACGGTCCCAGCAGTACCCAGGGGTTGAGAGCCCCGCTGAGAGAGAGAGAGAGAGAGAGAGAGAGAGAGAGAGAGAGAGAGAGAGAGAGAGAGAGAGAGAGAGAGAGAGAGAGAGAGAGAGAGAGAGAGAGAGAGAGAGAGAGATGTACTGTAGGACAGACAGGCTGGGCTGACGTCTGCCTATTTACGACTGAATATATATCCACACACACACCCGCTCCCACCTCCAAGAACCTATTCACTCCTGTCAGGATATTGAAGTGTGTCATGCCAATTTCAGCCTCGATAGCTTCGCCAGAATGAGTGTGTGTGTGTTCTAGCAGCTACGTGTCTACCTCCACCACGCACCAAACCCATTTTATTTTCTTCCCCACCAGAGCAAAATAGTTTCTTCATATAAAAAAAGCTAAAATGTATTTTTAGGTACATAATTCATTGAAGATTAAGTGTTTTACTCTTCCATTTTCCTCTTGCCTGGAGACCACAGAGACAGAAAACCTTTTTATAAACCATCCCTACCTGTACTCTTCTTCTATCTCTCACATTCCTCTTTCCCCATCTCTCTTTTCTCTCTCTCTCTCTCTCTGCATCTCCCCCCTTTCTCTCTCCACTCTATCTCCCTCCTCACTCCCTGTCTATCCCTTCTCTCTCTCACAAACCCCTGTTTCCTTTCTCTCGGTCTTCTCTCTCTCTTTCTCTCTCCTCCCCCTCTCTCCTCCCACCTCTGTCCTCCCCTCTCTCTCCTCCCCCCTCTCTCCTTCCCCCCCTCTCTCCTCCCCTCCCCTCTCTCCTCCCCTCCCCCATCTCTCTCCTCCCCTCTCTCTCCTCCCCCCTCTCTCTCCTCCCCCTCTCTCTCCTCCCCCATCTCTCTCCTCCCCCCTCCTCCCTCCCCCCATCTCTCCTCCCCTCCCCTCTCTCCTCCCCTCCCCATCTCTCTCCTCCCTCTCTCTCTCCCCCCTCTCTCCTCCCCCCTCTCTCTCCTCCCCCCATCTCTCTCCTCCCCCCTCCTCCCTCCCCCCTCTCTCCTCCCTCCCCTCTCTCCTCCCCTCCCCCTTCTCTCTCCTCCCTCTCTCTCCTCCCCCCTCTCTCCTCCCCCTCTCTCTCCTCCCCCCTCTCTCTCCTCCCCCCTCCTCCCTCCCCCTCTCTCTCTCCTCCTCTCTCTCCTCCCCCTCTCTCTCCTCCCTCTCTCTCTCCTCCCCTCTCTCTCCTCCCCCCTCTCTTTTCTTCCCCCTCTCTCCTCCCCCCCTCTCTCTCGGTGTGTTTGATGCGGACTCTTCTCTCCAGAGCCAGTTTGATTGACAGCTGGCTGAGAGGCAGGGAGGCTCTCTGGTGACAGATAAGGACATGGGCTCCATTACTCACTGGGCCCACTACACAGTCCCAAACGTAACACACACACACGCATACACACACACGCACGATTGACTGACAGACACACGCACACACACACACAAGCACAGATACACGCACACACACACACGATTGACAGACACACGCGCACACACACACACACACACACACACACACAAGCACAGATACAGATACACGCACATGCACACACACACACACACTTATTTGCATTATGAGCCATGGAAAATAAATAAAGAATCGTATGAATCGAGGAACAACAGACATGACCAGTGAGTGTGTGTGTGTGTGAGAGTGTGTGTAAGGTGAGTGTGTGTGTGTGAGTGTGTTAGAGTGTGTGTAAGGTGTGTATGTGTGTGAGAGTGTGTGACTGTGTGATTGTGTGAGTATGTGTGTGGGAGTGCTTCGATTGTAAACCTGTGATTCCCAGGAGGGCGGTAACACAACACAGCAAAAAGCCCCCCCATCACCCTTTTGAGCATACACACACACACACGTTTAAATATACATGAAAAGATTCTACAAAGCCCAAATCATTATGTTAATGAATTATGAAAGGGTCTAAAAATATCGTTTTCCCCCTCCTTTGTTTAGGAGAACTCAGTAGAGACCACTCATACAGAGACAATGTACTGTAGAGAGATTTGATATATATATATATATATATATACAGACAGACAGACAGACAGAGAGAGAAAAAATAGATGATCCCTCCCTCCTCCCTCTTTCCCTCCCTCAGTTCTCTCTTTTCCCCTCAGCCTCTTTTCCATTCCCCTTCCATCTCTCGTGTTCTCTCTCTTTCTCGCTCGTTCTCTCTATTCTCCGGGGAGAGATGTTTGACTGATTATCCTTCATTCCTTTCAAACTGAGAGAATAAGAAGTTCTCACCAACAGAGCTGACTGACTGACTGACTGACTGACTTCTGACTTGTTGATTGACAGGAGAGAAGAGAGACAGAGGAGAAATAGAGATAAAGAGAGAAGAGAGAAATAGAGAGATCCATAGACAGTCAGACCAAGAGAGAGAGACACACACAGAAAGAGAAAGAAAGAGTGAGAGAAAATGGAGAAGGCGGTAAGGAATAGATCGGTAAATACTGAGAGGAGGAGGACAACAAAAGAGGAGACAGTGCAGGGCGAAGATGGAGGGATGGAGAGACGGAGGGATGGAGTGAGTGATGTCCTGCTGAGTTAAGCCAGGTGTCTGTATCAGGGTGTCACAGGGGAGAGAAGTAAGGGTAGAATAATTAGGCAGACCCCCAGCAGAGGAGAGTGGCAGGTGAATAGAGGGAGAGAGAGAAAGAGAGAGTGAGTCGGGTGAAAGGGAGTGGAGAGAGAGGGTGCGAGAAGAGCGGTGAGAGATGAATGGGAAGAAGAGAACAGAAAGAAAAAGAGGGAGAGTGAAATATAGGGCGAGAGAAAAAGGAGAGAGGGGTACAGTAGAAGGAAGGTGACAGGGAGAAATGAAGAGAGAGGGAAGGCTGAGGTGAGAGAGAGGTGGAGGGAGAGAGAGACACAAAGGTAAAGAAGAAAAGAGAGAGAAAGAGAGAGATAGAGAGCGAGAGAAAGAGAGAGAGAGAGAGAGGAGTCGTGAGATGGACAAAGGTTGAAAGTGAGAGTGGTGGGGAGAAATGGATAAAGGTATGCAGGGATGAGGGGAGGAGAGGAGAGGGGGACCGGGGGTAGATTGTCATTCTTCTTCATTCTCCTTCAACTGAGAAGAAGACAAAGAGAGTGAGAGGCAAAGAGAGAAAGAAATGCATTTTCCAGCACCTCTTTCAGATGACAATGGCTATTTATCTCGCCATCAGTTAGTTCAGTGGCCGAGAGAGAGGGAGAGAGCAGAGAGAGAGAGAGGGGAGAGAGCAGAGAGAGAGAGAGGGGAGAGAGCAGAGAGAGAGAGAGAGAGAGAGAGAGAGAGAGAGAGAGAGAGAGAGAGAGAGAGAGAGAGAGAGAGTGAATTAGAGAGTTCAGAACAGACTCGCTCCTCTCTCTCTGTCCATGATGAGGTCACCTTCTCTCTCCTATCTCCTCTTTGTGTTTAGGACATAGACCTAAACAGCCATGATGCCCTTTGAGCAGTGCTTGGGCCAGGGCCCCTCGGTAAAGGTCAGGGGTTAGAGGTCAGGGTTGAGCGCTGACAGTGTGTCCAGTCAGACAAAGAGCGTTAACGCCACTCTAACGCTGTCATTCACTGACTCACACTCTTTCACACACACATATAAACACACATCACTGCCTTCTTAGTGTACAGCTCAGAAACTCACTCCAGACCCCAAACAAACTCCTCTCTCTCCACTGCTTCCTGTGACATTGTGAAGTCCAAACACACTGACCGTGTGTTCTGTGTGTTGTTTCCAGCTCTGTTGACTGAAGCAGTGTTCTGTTATGAAGCACCATTCCTCATTAGTTACTGCATCTACACAGCATGCCTGTTAATTAACACATCAACTCAGTCCTAACTTACAGAGCAAGCTAGTCCTCTCCAACCCACACACCTGAAGTCACAGACTATCTTTTCATTAGCATTTTTTTTTACCCTGCAAGTATGTGTGTGCATGTGAATGCTTACAAGAGTGTGTGTCTTGTATACATTTTATAATGCATTTTCCAGCGGCAGAATGGCGAAAGAGAAGATCATTCACACCCAGACATAGAATTATTATGTTTCAAAGCACGAAGCCTCTGAATAATTTAGAATATTCAATGGCTGAAAATTCCTCAACACACACACGTGGATGCTTTCGTGGTCTAGATTTAGTCATCCCACACTCGCTTCAACAATCTGCCACTGGTGCATCACTAAATACCGCCTCTACTCCTCATTCATCCTGATAGCCTGCGCGCCACGTAATTACGTCCCCCCTGCAACCAGGGCAGTAATCTCAGTCACTTGTCCGTCCATTATTATGTTCCCTCTCTTTTCTCTGCCGCTCCTTATTCCCTCCTCTCTCTCCCTCTATCTGTATTAATTTAGTCTTCCCTCTTTCTCTCCACTGTGCTCTCTCTCTTTGTATCTTGTCTCCTTCTCGCTCTCTCTAGGGCAAAAGCCTGAATGACCAGCCTTATTCCAAGAACCTGAGCAGGGGCGAGAGAAGAGAGAGAGCGAGGGAGGGAGAGGTGCTCTGACGTTAACGAGATTGCTTGTTAGGAAAAGAGGGACAGAGCGAGGGAGAGCGGGAGGGAGGTGGAGAATGAAGTGGCTGTAATTGGTAGGTTTTTGAAAGGGGGAAAGACAGAATTAGGTTTCTATCTGTGTGTGTGTGTGTGTGTGTGAAGGTGGTCAGAGTTACATGTTGGAGTTCTACTGGTCACACTCACCTATCAATCAACAGGGCTAGAGGGACAGGAGCGACCCACTGTCACCCTACAGGCGCACAGTCTGAGAACAAAGACACAACACCTCTAGTACATGATGGTGTTTGGCAACACATTGCTGTGTTTCTCAGTATGCATGTTTATGTGTGTGTGTGTGTAAATCGGTGTAATACCTCCCTGTGGGACTCTCTCCATCTTCTCCTAGAACCAGAAGATATTCTGCCAACAACAGGAGACCGGGCTGCCAACCACAAACATACAGAGATACAGCTGAAGCACACACACACACACACACACACATACACACACACACACACACATGGGTTGGTGTGAGCTGGGCAGGTTGATTATAGTCTAGGTCTAGAGGACTGTTTAGGGATTAGGAAGAATGCCCATGGAGAGGTAGATAGAGAGGGGGGGGGAGCTGCACAAAGACGCACAGCCGGCGAAGTGACGTGATGCGGCAGCGGCACTATGAAACAGTTAACGACGTGGTTTACCGCAAGATGGATAATCTCTCCCTCTCTCTCCCTCTCTCTTTCTTTCCCCTCGCCATTGTGACATTGTGTGTCGGACTATGGAACAGCAGTGTAGCGGATTGAATGGAATTCTTCCCTTCTTTCTGGAAAGAAAATGAATAGTATAAAACTCCCAATTCCCTTTCAGTCCTCCTTATCCCCTCATATCTACCTCTCTATCTCCCTCCATTTTCCTCATCCTTTATCGTTCCCTCGTTCATGGTGGATAAGAATTGTTGGTGGCCAAGCTACAGAGAAGTGTCTAGTTGATCAAACTGAGTGCTATCCCACTGGGCACCCACTGGTTGAATCAACATTGTTTCCACGTCATTTCAATGAAATTATGTTGAACCAACGTAGAATAGACATTGAATTGACATCTGCATAGCACTTTGTGACATCTGCTGATGTAAAAAGGTCTTTATAAATACATTTGATTGATGGATCTGTGCTCAGTTGGATCAGTTTGTATGGTCCTGAAGGACTTGGTAGAAAGGGAGTGAGATATTGAGTGAGGAAAAATAAAGAGGGTGTGTAAGAGAGGTGTATAGAGAGGGAGTGAGAGATGTTTGTGAGAAAACAGAGTGAGAAAAAGGAGAAAAAGGGAGAGTATGAGAGAGGTGTGTATAGATAGAGGTGTGAGATGGAGGGAGCACTGTGGGGAAGGTTGACAATGACAATAACAGTTACTGGAACCAGTCAGCAAGGCTATAATGAGAAAGAAGACACTCCACCTTTCTCTTTCTCTTTCTCTCTCTCCACTTTCCATCTCTCCCCCTTTCTCTCTCTCTCTCTCTCTCTCTCTCTCTCTCTCTCTCTCTCTCTCTCTCTCTCTCTCTCTCTCTCTCTTCTCTCTCTCTCTCTCTCTCTCTCTCTCTCTCTCTCTCTCTCTCTCTCTCTCTCTCTCTCTCTCTCTCTCTCTCTCTCTCTCTCTCTCTCTCTCTCTCTCTCTCTCTCTCTCTCTCTCTCTCTCTCCTTTCCTGTCACTCCTGCTCTCCCTCATCTGCCCATGAATGTGTTTAATCAGTACATCAATCTTGGAGCCAACCGGAGAAGAATCAGAATAAATCCAATATACAAGATAATTCATTTGGTAAAAACCTAGTGTGGGCGTTGATAAGACACTTGTCATCCGCGTTCAATCACCATCCGTCTGCCCCTGTCGCTTCCATTCGCTCTCTCATTCTCTCTCTCTGCATCTTTCGCTGCATCTCTCTCCCCCCCTCTCTCTCCCTCTCTCAGCCTCAGTCTCTCCATCTCTGTTCTCTCTCTGACTCTCTCTCTCTTCCTCCCCCTCTCTCTCCATCCATTAACAGTCAGATTGTTCTGGTTGGTGTTCCCAGACTGCCAGTCAGATGAGATTAACTCGGTAGATTATTCCCAGGGATTGGAGCAGATTACCAGTTAACCACCAGGGGGAAAAAACGACCCACCCACACACACACACACAAGCACACACGGATGTGCACATACACACATTTACATTTCAGTAATTTAGCATATGCACACACACACAGAGATTAACAT